>NC_051155.1:31493860-31686085 GCF_013339745.2 Dermacentor silvarum
TACCACTCTGTATGATTTGTAGTCTTTCTTTCGGCCCCCGGGCCCCCAGTGTAACGGCATGAGGCGCTGTGGGTATGACGTAAATAAATAAATAAAGCTGCCGCTGGGGCTACTGCTTCAATGAAATCATGATGCTAGCACGAGGCGGTTTAAGGACTTAATCTTCAAGTACCCCTAGGGGACAACTGAGATTTCTCTCTGGTTGTATTGCTCGATCCGTGGACAACGTTATCAACTTCGATCTTAGGTCAGTGACGGCGCCATGTTGGTTTTGGAAGTCCATGCCGAGGTGCCGTGAGCATTCTTGGAGGATAAGGAAGGTCGCAGCGTAAGTCCAGTCATGAAGTGCAACTCTTGCCGTGCAGATTGCAGTGGGCGTTATACGGTGTCTGTCCGGACTTGAGGGTCTTCCCAAGTAGTCTTTACATTCCTCAACTTGGCGGTGAAGGGTCCACTGACGACCGAGTAGTCGGCTCCTTCAACTTGAGCGGTGACGATGTGGCTGTCGATAAAAATATTGAAGTCGGTGGTTTTTGGTACCCCGTTGCTGTTGCGTCTCATCATCAAGTCTTTTGTTTGTGGGTGACAGCAGCGTAGGTCATCGCTTGCGGCATGGGCTGCAGTGATTCAGGCTGCACCTCGTAAGCTCTCAGTGAATAATTTAAGCTCTTCCTTGAAGATGTCAGTAATTGATGCCACGTGTGTCTGCGACGAAGGCGATGCCTTGCGTAGCTCCTGGCGCATAATGGTCATGATAATCTCTCGGAAGCCGTCGGAGCCTAGCGCTCGTATTTCGCCCTTCGGCGTGATCACTTGGTGGTTATATTAAGGCGAAAGTCTTTAATGGCTCATGCTCGCCGTCGCGTCCGTCTGTGTGCTGGGAAATGTGGCCTCTCCTCCGCGCAGCGGCGCAACCTCCTCCCATCCTTAGCAACCGGCGCGCCGGTGGGGGGCGCAGCTGTGTATTGCAACCGTGACGTCACACAATAGCGGTAGAACGAGCGCGTACGCGTCGGTGGTGGCAGCTGCACCGCCGCTTCTTCGCCAGACGTCTCGTTACAGTCGAGTGAGTGAGACGCATGGCTCCTAAGCGGCCCAGTGATTCCGCGCAAAGTGGTTCGGGGAAGCGGCAGCGGACGCCGGATTCCCCCAACACCAACGCCAGAAGAACAAGGAGCGAATGCGCATGTGACGACTCAACATGTCACCAGATGCGAAAGCAAGGGAGGTAGAACGGAAACGCCAACAGCGACTGATTAGATCGCCGGGTACCAAAGGCATGGAAGCAGAGAGAAAGCGGCAGCAGCGACAGGCGATATCGGCACACAGAATGTATAGAGAGTCCCTCGTTTACTACAAGCACCTTTGGGTAAGTCAAAGGGATATCGGCGAACACTGCGGCCATTCCACTGGGGTGCCATGTACAACATGGTATATGCAGTGGGTTGACCACGAGGCATTCGCCAAGCATACTTTAGAAGCACACTTTTGTTTTTATGCAAGGCCGGTGGGTCGAAAGCACAACGTGTGCCTCTCAATCGAGCGGCCATGGTCTGTGAAGGCGACTGAGGATTTCAATGTTCTGTAGACACGGGCTTCTACGAGAAAAAGAGTGCCGGAGACATCGAAATGGTTCTTGCGCTCAATGTATATGTGTTGGAGTGCTTTTAAATAAGACTAGGGCGGCCCTTAGCGGAGAAAGTCCGAGTATGGCAACGGGCGAACTAGCCAACGAAATCAGGTTGATTACAGGAATGGCAGCGCGTAATGGCGTATATTTGCTGCAGTACAGGTAAGCCTTTAGAAGCCCGGTGTTGTACTTCTGCTCCACGCCACCACTTTGACTGCATGCTTAGAAGAAGTATGTAAGCTCTTAGACGGGGAAGGCTTATGATGGAGGATCAACGGTGAGTATCTCAGCAACCCTCGGTTTGCAAATGACATTGTCCTATTCAGCAACAATGGGGACGAATACAGCAAATCATTGAGGACTTTAACCGAGAAAGTGTAAGAGTTGGGCTGAAGATTAATATGCAGAAGACAAACATCACGTTCAATAGCCAGGCGAGGCAACAAGAATTCGGGATCGCCAGTAAGCCTCTTAGAGTCTGTAAAGGAGTACGTTTATCTAGGCCAATTACTCGCAGGGACCCTGATCGTGATTAAGAAATTTACAGAAGAATAAAATTGGGTTGGAGTGCATACTGCAGGCATTACCGAATCCTGACTGGGAGCCTACCACTGCCATTGAAAAGAGCAGTGTATAATCATTGCATTCTACCGGTGCTAACATACGGGCAGAAATTTGGTGGTTAACAAAGAAGCTTGAGAACAAGTTAAGGACCCCACAAAGAGCGATTGAACGAAAAATGTTAGGCCTAACCTTAAGAGACAGGAAGAGAGCGGTGGGGATCAGAGAACAAACGGGGATGGCCGATATTCTAGTTGACATTGAGCGGAAGAAATGGAGCTGGGAAGGCCATGTAATGCGTAGGATGGATAACCGGTGGACCATTGGAGTTACAGAACTGATGCCAAGAGAAGGCAAGCGCAGTCAAGGACGGCAGAAAACTAGGTGAGGCGATGAGGTCAAGAAATTTCCAGGCGCAAGTTGGAACCAGCTAGCACAAGGCAGGGGTAATTGGAGATCACAGGGAGAGGCCTTCGTCCTGCAATGAACACAATTATAGGCTGATGATGATGATAGCCATTAGGTATCATTTCTTGTTTGCTAAGTTTCATAGAGAACTGAGCCGGGCACCGGCACAATTTTAGCGGTAGTTCCCAAATGCGCAAAACATATACCCCCACTAGTTAAATGCATGGTGTCATGTCTTGACGCCACTCCGACATTGACTAGTTTTATAGCGAACCTAGGGCTAGGGTTCCGTGGATTTTTTGTGTCTGTCAAGAAATCTGCTTGTGCAAAACTGCGTTGGCGAATTTGATGCAATATTGCTTAATTCTATGCAAAAGCTTATGCGTCTCATCACTTTGATAAACATTGTCAGTAGATTTGTTATCAATAGGCAGCATTTTCAACATGAGCACACTCTCACGTAGATAATAAAGATTTCTCAAAGATTTACCGCTGTGCGAACCTGCGTAGGCCATGTGTACGCTTGCATCGCCCTCTCCTTGTCAACGTTCCAAGTGCTTGAGTGCCTAGTTTCTTTCCGGTCCCTCGGTGTGGCGGTCCCCTCGTGCGTGTCTAGTTTCCTCCAGCTCCCCGAGGTGGCGGTAGTCATTCACGTGACTGTATGCCGCCCGAAGCGTGAGAGAGGTCATTGAGGAGCACAAACTTGCATACACAGAACAGGCTAGCGGACTGGTCTGCTAGAGTTGCGGCCCCTGGGTCCCAACCTAGACCCCCGTCCCACCTGGCTGCCCCATTCCCGCTCCCTAAATCGTTTTTATTAATGTTTATCCTCCCCCCCCTCCGATCAATACCGCCGATCAAAATAAAAGTGTGTGTGCGTGTCTCCCTCTGAGGTGACCGCCGTCATCGCTAAAGAGCAACAAAATTTGCCCATACTTTTCATCTAACTTCTGTGTGACCTCTATGTCGTGAGGTAAACTGCTTCGCTGGTAATCCATCTTCACAACAGTGGAATGGCGTGTGATTTTTGTTACGTACACCTTGAGAAAAAGAACAAATTCGCAAATCATGTTTTTCATAACTTGCGACAACCATGTGACACAGACATTAGTGTATCGTCTTCCATCGCTCCTGAACAAATACATCAGTCAAAATAATTATAGTTCAATGCCTCTAAAGAAAAGAGCTTTATGTGATCCTATAGATTTAGGTGCTACATTAGATTTTCTTTCAAGGTGTTTTTAGAAATCAGCAGGTTAAAAAGGACCAATTTAAAATATATGTGGTTAGTTATTTTTCCATACCACCTTGTTGTGAGTGCTTCTTTAAGAGATCCTTCTTTTTTTCTGCTGAATTAGTTGACTTTGTTCTGCGAGCACCCACCGTGTTTTTCTATAGCATATGTATGTCGGCGAATGTGTAATCTTTGCATTGAGTTTCTTCCTTTCTTTAGAGCGCAGCTCCTAGGCGCCTGTTCCTGCGTTGCGTGTCGGCGTCCCTTGTAGTCCAGTGATCGAGCAGAGCGTTGGATGAAAAAGCGAACACGGAGCGAAGCGGGGTTTGAAAAACGGCGAGAGCGAAGAGAGCGTCAGGCGGAAAGCGGAGGAGGAAGGTGCAGCGGAACCATGAAGCGGAGCAGAGGAGGAGGGTATGGCGAAAGCGTGAGAAGAAAAGCGCAGTGTCATGCAAGACGTGTTCTGCGGTGACGATCGCTACGAGATGGAGCCAGAGTTACACGCGTCGTCTGTTCACCGATGACGCCATCGATAAGGCATGCGGCGAGCGCGTCCACCGATACCATCTATAGGAACAAAGCGCTGTATGAGCGGAGGTCTGTCTACGGCGGCTGTTGTGAATCGCGCCCACGTGTTACCCACGCACTGCCTCTCACGATTTCCCGATTAGCGGGGCAATCGCGCCACACTTCGCTCCGTTTGCAATGTGCCGCGCGAGACAGATTGTCCGCGCTAGCCAACATACCGCGAAATGAAAACACGTATAGAGCTGTGCTCAAATTCGCATTAGGGAGTATCGTAATCGTCGGTCAATTTGTGGCAACCATATGCAGAAAAGAGACAATTAAGTCAGAGAAAGGCTGGGGGACTTTTTTGGCCTAAAATATACACATAGGAGGAGTGTGAGTAATGAAAGCTCACGAAAAGAGAAAATTCAACTTGCCACAGGTGGCAACCGAACCCATTTATTCCGGATTACGCGTGCGGTGAATTAACGATTAGGCTACCTTGACGGCCATCCTCCCACCTACTTTCTTGGGTATTTAGAGGAATTCAGCCAAGGGAAAGTTAAGCCGCTCACGTGTTTTCTATACACGAGGTAGTCGCGCAACTTTGGGCGAGCTTCAAAGCACGCTATGCAAATTATCTTGAACGATGTTTATTTGCAAGATTTTAATGTAAGTTAAGCGGTGAAGCCTCATTTCTCTAGTTTAAGAAATGAGAGAGGGACGGTAGAAAAGGCAGAGAGATTAGGTAGACTTTGTCCAATGTGCTAGCCTACAGGTGGGCAGGGGGACTGAAAGAGAGTGAGAAAGAAGACATGTGTCTAGATCATTCACATTCATTATATTAGGCGCAGCACATCCGAAATGAGGTACGAAGCCTGTCATTTGCATCTGTAAGAGAGTTTGTGTAGCTTTTTTGGCTGGGTACCAAGAACTTGAAAAACGTCTTATGCACTCGGAGCAGTACTCGAGAAACAAAAATCTCGAAATACAAGGCGTCGTAAAGAAAGATAATGAGAATGTGCTGGACAATGTTCAAATAATCGGGAAAGTTATCAAAGAAGAGATTGTCGAGACTGACATTGAAATATGTCACCGTGTACCCACCCAAGACCCAGAAAAATCGAACATCATTGTGCAATTTAAAACCCAGACCCAGCGCGATGATGTGCTTAACAAAGCAAAGAAAGCACGTTTTTCTAACAAGGACATTGGTAATAATAACACTGACAAAATTTACGTGAACGAGCACCTATGCCCTACCCTAAAGCAACTGCTTGGAATTGCTATCGGTAGAAAACGTGACCATGGATGGGAGTCCGTCTGGTCGTATAATGGCACGATTTTCGCGAGGCAGTCTGACGACACACCCATTGCAAGAACACAGCATCACGAAGACCTTTCGAAGATATGCTAAGTGTTGCGTTAGATATTGCACTTTCTGTTCAAAATGGAATATTTGATTTTGCTCTACCACAAAACGTTCATCTACGAGATACCAAGTTTCTGTTTTGCATGTTAATTCCCGTTCCGCTATTCACAAAAGTGACAGTATCTCTTGTCTTCTCAACCAATTTTCTTTCCAGTTCGACGTCATCATGATTTCTGAAACTTGGTTTCAAAATAGCTACGATGTCGTCGGACTGGATAGATATTTTTCATTTTACATTAACCGTCGGAATAGACGAGGAGGTGGCGTCGCCCTTTATACTAAAAATAATTACCATTACGAACTGATGCCAGAATTTACATTCATGAGTCTTGACTGCGAGATGTTAACTGTCAAGGACAAGAAAGGTAATATACCGCCCTCCGAGCGGAAGTATTGAGATTTTATTAGTTGTTTTGGTAAGCTTTAGGAATTCTGTTCATTTAATAATGTTCATTTCAATTGTCTGTGGAGGCGACTTCAACATAAATATTTTAGATAACAATAAGCATGTGCAGGATTTAAACAATCTACTACTATCATTTGGCTTTACCAATCTGATCACTACACCAACGAGGGTTACTCAATCGACCTCATCTGCACCCGCCGGGGTGGTTCAGTCAGCTAAGGCGTTGCGCTGCTGAGCACGAGGTCGCGGGATGAAATCCCGGCCCCGGCGGCCGCATTTCGATGGAGGCGAAATGCAAAAACGCCCGTGTGCTTGCGTTGTAGTGCACGTTAAAGAACCCCAGGTGGTCAAAATCAATCCGGAGCACTCCACTACGGCGTGCCTCACAATCATAACTGGTTTTGGCACGTAAAACCCCACAAAGAAGAAGACCTCCTCTGCCCTCGACCGTCTCATTACAAATATAGAAACGTCAGTGTGTACTGCGGGTACAATTTCTAATTATATTAGTGATCACTGTCCAATTTTTATAGTGTACTCACTAGATAATAGTATCAAACAAACATTGAAATAATTACCTACCAACACATTCCTAATGAAGCGATGGATTTATTTAGTGTACCTGTATGTACGCAAATCTGGGATTCTGTGTTAAGAAAAAAAATGTTAACGAAGCATATAACGAGTTTCTTGAAGTCCTTGTGCGCATCTACACTGCGTGTTTCCCATTCAAGCAAGTTAGGAAATCAAGAAAGATACGAAAATCGTGGATTATGAATGAGCACATCAAAATGATGAAAAATAAATACTGCCTTTATCATGCGTTCTTGCACTCGAGATCAGAAATTAAACTTAGGAAATTCAAGACCGAAAGAAATAAACTGAATAAAATACTAAGGCAAGCAAAAATAGATTACTATCAACGTCTGTTTTCTGAAATCAACAAGAAACGTCAGGATGCGGTTTGGAAAATAATAAATAGCGTCTTAGGTCCTCAAACTAAAAGTAGTCTACCCAAGTCGATAAGCTATGCAAATTGTTAATTGATCGGTAAAGCACTGGCAGAGACCGTTTCAATGGTCATTTTGTGAATGCAAGCGTTGCGCACACCCATGACTCCCAACGCACACCCATGACTCCCAAGCCATGTATTTACTAGATAACTATGTTTAAGAAACTATATTTATGGAGCCAACTGAAGAACACGAGGTGTTTACAACAATAAAAAATCTTAATAATAGCAAAGCATTAGATATTGACAATTTACAAATTAAGCCCACAAAATACGTCTTACATCACTTGCCATTCATCCACTCGTTGGTCCATATACTCAATTTAGCAATAGAATCGGCGACTTTCCACGAAGGCATGAAACGAGCTAAAGTATTTGTGCTATACAAACACGGCGATACAAATAATGTTTCTAATTATAGGCCAATATCTGTCCTACTCATTTTTCCAAAGTGCTAGAAAACATTATTGCTACGCGCCTAACAAAGTTTTTGGATAGACATGACGTAGTAACAAACTCACAGTTTGGTTTTAGAAAAGGTATATCTACTGAGGCACCCCTTTTGTCCTTGAAAGAAAGTATTGTGCAAAGCATAGACAAAGGAGAATGCGCCCTCGGGCTCTTCATTGATTTTAGCAAGGCATTTGATTGTCTCAGTGATTGACATTTTTAAATATAAACTATCAATATATGGAGTACGCGGACATCCACTCACTTTAATGGAATCATATCTCAGAAATAGAACTCAGTGTGTATGTATTAACAACGTCCTATCTTCTTTTTTAACACTTACAAATGGAGTACCGCAAGGGAGTGTTTTGGGCCCACTATTATTTAACTTATATATTAATGACTTAGTAAATATAGATCCTACAGTTGATTTCTTTATATATGCGGATGAGATAGCACTATACTCTTCAGGGGAAAGGACGCAAACGAACTAATTATCAGGTGTAATGCATTTCTAATGAAGCTATCCGATTGGTCACTTTTAAATGTGATCAGAATTAACCCCACTAAAACGAAAGCTATTCTTTTTAGAGCCAGAAACAAACCTTTTTCAGTTGGAACATTCAATCACTTATTTAGGCAAATATATAGAACTAGTTAATGAACACAAAATCCTTGGAGTAATATTTTCATGTCATTTTAGCTGGAATGCTCATTTTAATAACCTTCGAAACAAGTTTTCTGCAGTTGCCGGTGTGCTATCTCGCTGTAGCTATCTGTGCTATCTCGCTGTGCTATCTTACATGGCGACAAAAGCCAAGCTACAAATTTATCATGCATTGTTCACCTCGCAATTTAATTATTACAGTTTAGTATGCGCAACCACAACACGAACTAACATAAATAAAACAGTTACATTACAAAAGGCGCTTCTTCGACACATCAATGCTAATATGGAATCCCAATCAACAACAAAACATTGTCCCAAACATACCAAATCGTAAGGGTAGATCGATACTACGAATATCGTCTTTTACAAGGAAAGACTAGATATTTTCTTACATCACTAGCGACCTTGCAACACCATGACATACCTGTGCATCTCAGCAACCCTGAACCTTGGCTTGTACCGCGCTTTCGCACCGAATATAAGTTACAATCTATGAAACACAATTTGCCGAAAATTCTAAATAATCATGTTCATGCTACTAATTTCGCTCGTAACGAGTTGAAGATGTCTTTCGTTAACCTGTAAAAATATATATTCATGTATAACGATGCATATTAAATGACCATGTTTTTTGTCTTTTTTGTTTTATTTGTACAAAATGTCTGTTGTTGAATCTTACATATCCTGTCATAAGCATGTATCTGAGTTGTAAATTTATTTAGTTTATGTTTATGTTTAGTAAATGTCTGCTTAAGTTTTGTACCAAAAATGTTACTGTTATCGCTCTACCATGTACAACGCCTCCTGGGTCCAGTCAAGCTGCTGACAGCAGCTTTTAGCCCCGGAGGACGTTTCTAGTCTGTACTAGAATAAGAATACACTTTAACTTGAACTTGGGTGAGCGGTGTCGACAGACTCTCAAAACCTTTGCGTCTGTTAAAGGCCAATCGTCTTGTCTATTCAATGCTCACTGAGGAGTCTGGTGTTGTTTTTGAAAGCGAAAATAGTAGCACAGGAGTTGATCAATTGTGTATTCAAATCTGCACTTAGCACGCGTAGGTGCGTCAGCCATTGCAATGTGATAGTTGTGTGAGTGAAGGCTACTCCGACCCACATCTGACACAGCAGTGTTGCCTCACAGGTTGAGGCGAGCAACTGCGAAGGGGCGGCAGGTGATGGGACCCACTGTGTTTTCAGAGTAACGATAATCCTCAAATTGGCTGATGTGAACAAGCATGATAAGAACAGAAGGGAAGAGCCGAGGTGCCAGTGCTGTAGCCCGTCCGACGTGCAGAGTAACTCATGGTACTATTCGCGGTGATTTTAATCGCTAAGGCTGATTATTCATTTTATAAAGAAACAACATTCTAGCGACATATCTTGTGTCAGTTATTCCTTAAACGGTGTTCTTTATGTCTAACATCAGCATCGTTTGATGCTGATCGTTATGATTGGCCACCACGCAGAATCCACAAGAGGGTTCAAGGAGGGCCTGGACCTCAAGGAAGAGCCCGACTTCCGCAAGGAGCACGATGAACCGCCAGGGCGGCTCCAGTTTCGTCCTGCGAGAAATCCCCGTGGCGTCACGATCTCGCCGCACGACGCCCGCGGACGTGCACTAACGGCCGCGCCTTCGGCCGCTAACCCACCCAGTGCAGCTTCTCCTCTCGGTGACCCTCGCGCTACTGTTGCTGTTTGACGGTGACTCGATCGCAGCAGAGCGGCACGTTATCCGTACAGAGTCACTATACGCTTTATGATACACGTTCATCGCTAATTGTTTCCGCATAAAAATTAACGCAGAGAGATACCTTCGTGCACTGTGCCGATGTTTGTCTTCCTACCTCGAAACAGCAAACTTGCACGAGCGGCAGTTTAATGGTGACGCATGGACAGAAAATTCCGCGCAAACAAGCGCTTGTGTGTCTCGCCTCCATTGCTCGTCCCATGTTTTTATGGTGTTCCTTTGTCGTTACGCAAGAGTAGGCCCTCATCAACTTCAAATGCGAAGCGTCAGTGTGAATATAGCCAACTGCTGGCGCTGCCAGGCGCCAATTTCCTAGCTTTACAACTGCAAATAAGCTATTTCTACGGGCTACGGCGAAATACTTGGCGGATGTCTACACAAGCACTCATAGTCTCCAGCTTTAGTAAATAACCACAAACCGTGAAGTGCACTGGTACCTTGGTGGCAGTGTCGCTGTAGCAGTATGACAACGCATATACGAGCCAAGAACTGCACCAAGTAATTTGAAGGTATTGATGATTTCCATTGTATGATTCGTGAGAAACAGGGGTAGAATTCACAAAACCAACGTACCCACAAATAGTGGCGTAGGAACAATATTAAACTAATAGTTTTCACAACGCTAGGAACGTCCGTAAAAACAGCAAGCTTAAGATGGCCCCCGCTGCAAGGACGAGCGCTGGAGTCCACAATACGGTTGCATGTAGTGGTAGCAGAGATGTAATCTTCTGTACTTGTGACTTATGTAGGTCTTATTCGTTTCTCAAACTTAAACGACCGTCAAAGCTCCGGACGTAACAAGGAAGTTCTGCAATAGCGGGTTCTGCAATAAAAAGCGTCATAGACGTGGCCCCGTCAGATTCCGTCAATACGAAACTGACGAACATTGGACTAACTGCGCCACAGCGGCCGGCATCTCTTTCACTCCGACCTGTCTTTCGCTAACTGCATCATAACGACCTGTGTGGTCCGCATGGTCAACACCAGTAAGTACCGAAATAAGTTACAATAACGTTGGGGCCCATAAAAAACGTCCCAAACATGTCCCAGTAAGATTCAGTACACACCAAACTAACATAGCCACAATGGACGAGCTGTGTTTCGCTGACGGCGTCACAACGCCAGGAGCGGCGAGCGTACCCAAAAACTACAGAAATAGGTTACAATAATGTTGGTGTTCATAGAAGTCCTCGCAAGCGTGTCCCAGTACGATTGATTACACGCCAAACTAACTGCGCAACAACGGCCGAGCTGCTTTTCTTTCCTTTCCTTTTCCTTCAAAGGAAACTGAGCGGCGAAAGCACAGCGCATTGTCTGTGGTCATGTTTGCCTGTGCGCGATGACACCACGCTCGTCAATTCAGTTAGAAAGCGAATGTGTCCAAGTTTATGCAGCCGATAAAACTACTATCCCTACTCCGAATAGCTCTCTACCAATTTGCTATCGCAATTGATGCTTCGCCTTTCGGGCGAAACTGCGACATTTTTTCTACACGCGTACACGACCACCGGAGAATGAGCCCTTAACAGCTTCGCTGTGAAATAACCTTTCTTGCCGAGGCGGGATTGGAGCCCGCGTTCCCAGGGTCCCAAGGCGAGCGTCGTAACCAATAGGCTGTACAGCCACGCTTGCAGTACATGCATTTATGTGAACCATATGATTGCGTTCGAGCGTCGTCTTCTTTGTCCACAGCTGGTGCGTTCGCACGGTTTTGCGCGCTATGCTCGGGTCAGAGAAAGAAAATGAGAGCGCGAGATAGGGAGACGTATTCACGGAGCGGTTATGCTGGAACGCGTCGTCGGCATTGCAACGCGGTAGAACGCGGTGTGGGAGTTGCAAGCTGCGCTATGCAACGCGCAGTGACGGCCGTAAGTCCGAGACGCGCGAAAAAAAAATACTATCATCATGATTAATAAGATTAAATGTTCGCGCGCACTTTCGGAAAATCCTGGGCGACGATCGCCCAGCTTCGCTGTTTCAAATGTTGCACGGCCGACTGCGAGGTTGAGCGTTTTTTTTTTCTTTTTTTGGCTGACCGCGTCACAACGCTGTCACATGCCCATGTAAGACTAAATTGCTTGAAACGCAATGCAGACTGTCAAACAAAATTTCTCACCTTGCCGTAGTCTAATAACGCAGTGGTGCCGTGTCGAAGTGCAGGCGGAACGCAAGATTACGCCGAGAGCCCAAGAAACCAGGCTATATCCAAAAAAATGTCGCAGTTTCGCCTGAATGGCGAAGCATCGATTGCGATAGCAAATTATTAGACAGATATACGAAGTAACAATTGTAGTTTTATCAGCCGTATAAACTTGGAAATATTCGCTTACAAAGTGCATTAACAAGCACGGTGTCAGCGCGCAGAAGCAAACATGAACACATCACACTCGATGACCGTGGTCACTCGCTGTCGAAACGCTGGCGTGAACAAGTGCGGCTGCAGCGAGCGATGTGACCTTAGTGCTTTTTATCGCTTCAACGCGAACTGAGCGGCGAGAACACCCCTATTGCAAGAACCAGCGTCTTCTAGTGCCTTCCAGTGTGAAACCAGCACGTTTTTTGACACTGGATGGCACTGGTGACGCTGGCGCACGCTGGAAGTCACTGGGAGTCACTGCGACACTGGTGTGATCGCTGGAAAAGAACTGAGTCACACTTGACGACACGCTGGTTTCACTGCTATGGCGCTGGGGCGCACTGGGGTGCGCTGTACACGCGCTGGTTGTCGTTTGGAGTTCGCTGGCTCGTACTGGAGACTGCGCTGGTTTCGTTTGTGCCGCACTGCCGGAGTATAGGCGCTGTTGAATGTTAAATGCTTGATACAATTTTATGGACCTCTCCTGTCCAAAAAACAGACTCCTGTCCTAAATAGCCCCATAATTTGGGATCATAAATGTCTGTTTCGTGTCGGCGGTGTTGCCGCTTGGAATAAAGGTGCGTGAGCTAGCCCATGCATATGCGGCACTTCAAATCACTTTCGCTTTGTACATTTCTTTTTTGTCTGTGCGGATAGCTGTATTCGTGAACGAAACTACGCAAACACAGATAACGCCTCGTTTTCTAGTAGTTTGTACGCAATCGATGACTGCGAGTTGTCGCAGTGTTGTACAGTGGACACGAAATCCAGCAGCCGTTCAGACGCCTTCGAACGGACTTCAGGAAGCCTACCGCTGATTCATATTATCGCACCGACAACAAAGCTGCGGCGATTCGTGCGCTTCCGCTTTCCCTGGTGTACTAAAAATAGTTAAAAAGTTCTGAAGCTCAAATAAGAACATTTTCACATTCGTCAGGTGCCCACACCGAGGTTGTTCGCTTCCACCGAAGGTTAGCCCTACCGTACCCGCCGAGTCCGTCTACACTCTATCTGCCCGTTTGGGCTGAGAAATCAAGTCTAACGAGGATAAATCACTCTGTAGTTCAGCTTTCCCATCGGTGTTTTACACAGACCATTATTTCGTGTGTACAGTGTCAGTCAGCACAACAAACGATGAACGCCCATATGACGCGGTATAAAAATACCTATATGTGCTGTCGCCGAAGGCTGCCAGCCGCATTAACCGACCGCTTCTCTGACGGAGATATGTGACTAAACATACCTGTTGATTTAAAAGCATTGACGAGCTATGTAAATGTTGCATTACCTTTGCGCGAAGAATAAGAAACGGCTGTCAAAGTCGGCAGTAACAGCCCGTACAACATCCCTGGTCGGCGGTTCATTTAATGCTTTTTTGGCAGTAAATATACCAATCGCAAAAGCAAATCAGTGTTGCAGCACTTCCAAGCATACTAGCAATACGGACAACACGTTTTTCGTACGGATAGAGACGTAATTTTTAGTTGCGGGGTGATAGCGCATCTGCCGTGTCTGTGCGAGACGTCTGTGCAAAGCTGCAACTGTGTCTGAGCGTTGACATGGCAAAATATGAATCGGTAATCACGAAGCGGCGAGGCTTAGTAGTCATTCTGCTCCTGGACGCCGTGCGGTACAGACGCAGAATGGTGGGCTCCTCGAGAGCTGCTACAGCGGCCGACGTTGGCCGTGGTGCACCTTGCTCTGCGTCGCCCAAGGATCACCGTGTCATATTGCCTCCGTTACCAACAGGTGAAGGACAAAGGCTTGCAGTTGTACTACACTGCGACGTTACTGGACGCCCATATAGAATCGACGACTTCCGGAAGCCCTTGAAGGATGCTGGAATAGTTCAGCAGGTAGGGGGAATTAGTGCATACCAAATGTCTCACGTGTGGCTGCTGAACTTGAAGACAGATGAGGCAAAGCAAGCGCTGCTAGACGCCGGACCGCTACTGGTGAAGAATCGGCCGTGACTGATTATTGACCCGGCACGGCAAGAGCTCAGGGTCAAGCTGCACTGAGTCGCTTTCGACGTCACTTCTGAGACCATACGACAAGCCTTTCGAGAGTATAGTGAGGTAAAGGAAGCCATCAGCGATCGGTGGTAGGCGGAGAACTTTGAAGGTGCCGAGTCAACCAATCGTCTCGTGCGTATTTTTCTGCGTGAGGGTGTCGCACCAGACCGCGTCCCGCATCAGATGCGCCTTGGTAGTAGCACTGCAATTGTGGTTGTACCTGGACGTGCGCCGTTATGCCTTCGTTGCCACAATACTGGATACATTCGACGTGAATGGCGAGTGCCCAGGTGCGCAGATTGCCGAGCGTTCGGGCACGAGCAGGCTAATTGTACTCGCTCATACGCCAGAGTTGCCAGCGCAGGCGCAGACGTGGAACGTGCGAGATGCTCATGGACGAAGAAGAAGCGGAGCGTGGCTGCAGTGGCGGCGTCTACCAGCAACGCGGCCACAGCGGTCGCGTCCACCAGAGACGCAGTCTCGCAAGAGAACACGGCCGCAGACGCTCGGGCAGGAGACGCCACTCTGGCAGGCGCATCAACAGCACAGCACAAAGAGGAAGAAGTTTCGCCAGAACGCACTACAGAAACGGACTTTTCAAAGCAGCAGCCGCCAACAAGCGTGTCTGGGACTGATGGAAAAACAGATGCAGAAAAACTGCAGCAAGCGAAGCCGTAGCGCCGCTGGAAGACAATGACTCGACGGACGAAGCTGCAATGGATGCCGAGGCAACACCTGCGAAGCGTTAACTCTACGAAGCAGGCAAGACATTACAAGACACGTGGCTGCGAGCAATGGAGAGGCGCGAGAACGTGCCGGGAACCAAGAAGCCTCGTGTGGCCAGCCAACAGCGGTCGGCATCGCATACACGCGGCGGTGGCGGCGGCAAGTTGACGCCCTAGGCGTCGACTGGACTGTGGCATACTATACGGCAAGGTATATGGAGGGAACGCCATAGGCTCCGTCTGGTATCACTCACCAATATGGAGTCCTTGGAGAGGTCGATAAAAATTGCTACACTTAATGTCCGTGGGCTTAGTGCCAAGAGGCGGCAAAATCAACTTTACCGCCTCGTAACGGAGCACGACCTCGATATCGTAGCCATTTAGGAGACCAAAGTGGAGGGAGAGGACCAGACGGAACGTATGGTGCGTCCTTTTGTGAGACGCTATGAAGTTTGTGTTGCCCATGCGGTAGGTTTGTCCAAAGGAGAAAAACCTGAGCCACGAGGGGCAGCTACGGTTAGCGCGGCGACAAAGCGTAGAAAAAGATAACATGGCGTCCTCTGTCAGCGTGGCGAGGCACGGCGCACATGCGCAGGAAAACTATAGGGGACGCTCCGACAAGCATTTCGTAAAACCACCTGAGCAGAACGGCACTATGCTTGGAAGCAAGGCTGAAAGGAGCCGCCCGCGCCGCCGCCCGCCGCCCCTTCCGCGCAACGACATGAAAATCGTGACACGGCCAAAGCCTGGGCTCGCCGTAAAGGATTTGCAAACCCATCAAGTGGCTCGGGCGATCTCACAAGCCAGCGGAAGCCCGCAAGAGTGCCGAGGAGAAGATTTCCTCTTCCGACTGAGACCGGGGTCCAATATCATAGTGGTCAGTACACCCTATAAACGGACTGCCGAACTGGTCATGAAGATTACAAGCCTGAATATTCAAGGCAAGCAACACCCAGTAAATGCCTACATATCGACTCCCGAATACCTCCTCAAGGGAGTTATCCACGGCATCGACGAAGGGACGACCGAAGATGAGCTGATGGCAAACCTGCGACTCCGCACTCAGGGCTTCAAAATTATGCACATCCGCATGTTCAGCAAGACCAGGACCGCAATCATCCTGTTCGACGGCCCGATTGTTCCTCGGTATGTCTACTATTACGGAGGAGAGATCCCCTGCCGAATCTATCAGTCAACTCGCCAGTTCTGCTACACGTGTCGAAATGCGGGACATCAGGCCGATGTTTGCCCGGAACCCACAGTCAAGGCCTGCAAGAACTGTAACTTACAAAATCCAGAGGAAGGACACAAGTGTGAACACGAGTGTGCCCTGTGCGGGGGGTTCATGTGACCGCTGCTCCCGAGTGTCGCAACAAACTTAAGCGTGTGCCACCACGAGGCCGACCACCTACTCAACCGACAAAGACTACCAAACATCAAAGCCGCCCCAGGACGGAAAACATTCCGAAGAAGCGGTGGCTGAGCTCTGACCGCGACGGCTCTTCATCGCCAGAGAGATCCCGTTCCCGCTCTAAATCGGGGTCCAGGACGAGGTCCGGCTCCAGAGGCAACAAGCAACCCGAGACCCAGCCGCAACAACAAAAGAAGAAGAAAGAAGCCAACAGTAACGAGGTGAGCTTGGCAGCAGTAGCCTCCCACCATAAACCACAACCAAACATAACACAATTCACTAAGCTTGAACGCGAGCCTGAGCTCATGCGAATAAGACTATGCGATTTGGAAAGGGAGAATGCACAGCTAAAGAAGCAGCAACCCCAACCCCAAAGCCCACAACAACAGCCAGCCGCTCCATCTAAACGACCTAGACCGCAGGAGGAGACACAGGAACTAACGGAAGCCCAAAAGAAGCAAATTCAGGATATGCTCATCCAAATACTGCCACGTATTACAGAGGAAGTCACGACACAACTGACAAAACAAATGCAAGACCTACAAACTAGGTTCGATCAAAAACTACAGGCTTACCAGATCGAAATAAGTAGGACGATCCGCAAACAAACCACAGGAAGCACAATCAGAGAACGAGCCGAGAAGCCATACAGTAGACTGGGGCTCGCGACTATGTCCCAAGAAAGCAAGCATGGCTAGACGCAAGAACGCGAACAAAGAAAATTTTGAAATATGGCAGTGTAACTGCCGGGGGTACCGCCGCAAAAAGGGACTATTAACACAACTGGTGGCCGCTCAACAAACCTCGCCGGGAATAGCAGCCTTTCAAGAGGTTGGTACCCAATCCACTCTCCAAGGATACGAAGTGTACACTACAAATAACAACGATTGGTAAGTAGCTACACTCGTACAAAAGACAATCACTGCATTTCGGCACGACCCCATCGCTGAAGTAGAGATCTCCCACCTCATCGTGGAACTCATATACAAAGGCAATAGAAAGAAGAGCGCCTTCGTACTAAATATCTATAGCCCCCCTAGCCAAAGGAAGGCAGATTTCAGTAAACTACTAAAGGAGACCGTCCACCTTGCTAAGGGTAGCCTGCTAGTGATTGTAGGCGACTTCAATTTGAAAGATCCTAGCTGGGGTTACCCTAAACAAGACATTAAGGGCAGGAACATCCTGGACCAGATTGACCAGCTAGACATGAGGCTAATAACTGACCCAGCCATACATACACGGATGGACAACAGTACAAATAGAGACACAACCCCGGATCTTACCATAGTCAAGAACTGTGACAGGGTGCATTGGACAAATACACTCAACAATCTAGGCAGTGATCAATTTATCGTGAGCACCGTCATCCCAACTGGGAAGATACAGCGGCAGATTGGAACGGCAAAAATAACAGATTGGCACGGGTTTCGAGAAGCACAAACTTCCACTTCCAATGAAATTACCGACTTAGATAAGTGGTGCGAAGAGATCCGTAACCAGAAACAAAAATTAACCAAATAAATCGCAAGAACTAACGAGACCCCCGAAGTATACGCACACTTACTCCACCTGTGGGAAGCTAGAAGGAGCCTCACCAAAAGATGGAAGAAACAAGCATAATCGGAAACTTAAACTCAGAATTTCAGAGATTACGCCTACAGCCGAGGAGTACGCGAACCAGCTAGTTACAACAAACTGGAAAAAATTCTGTGACTCCCTGGATGGTACTCTGAGCACAGCCAAAACAAGGCGAATCCTCAGGGCAATTATAGACCCACAAAAAACCAAAGGCGAATGCCAAAAGTCCCTGGAAAGGCTACTACACACCCTCCCAGGAACAAACGAAGACATCATTAAGGCTCTACACGTCAAATGTTACGGGGACTTTACCCCTATACCCCCTTATGAAGAAAATTACAATGGAACCCCAAACCCAAAGCTAGACGAGCCCATCACGGTAGCAGAAGTCAGAGCGGCTATAGCAAGCTCGACATGCAACACGGACGCCGGGGTGGATCGTATAACTAACACCGTCGTCAGAAACATGAGCGAGGCAGCCGTAGTCACTCTCACAAAATTCATAAATGACCACTGGTCCAAGGGAACCGTACCAGAACAGTGGAAGCATGCGAAAGTAATCATGATACCCAAGCCCGGGAAGAAACTGGCGATAGAAAACTTGAGACCAATCTCGCTTACATCCTGCTTAGGAAAGATGTTTGGGCGAGTAGTAAACGTCAGACTACAACAGTACCTGGAAGAGAGTGGGCAGGTGCCGGATACCATGTACGGTTTCCGAGCTAAGCTCTCAACCCAAGACATCCTCCTCCAACTAAAGCAAGAGGTACTCACTAACATTCCAAATGCAGGCGAACACGTTATCCTAGCCATAGATATCAAAGGGGCTTTTGACAACGTGAGCCACCAAGGAATCTTGGAAGGACTAGCAAACACCAACTGCGGGGAGCGAACGTACAATTACGTACCATTGCACTCACTCTCCAAGAGGGAAGAAAATCAATGAAATCGCTGACAATCCTAACAGATTCGCAAACAGCATGCAGGAATTTCCAAAGAGGAAGGGTTGGTACGAACGCACACCGAATTCTCACCAAACTCAAAGAATAATGCCAAACAGAATTTATCCAAACCATTACCTGGGTACCGGGACACGAAGCGATTACAGGGAATCTACATGCGGATAGAGCAGCCCGAGGATACGCTCACTACCGGGCCATCAACACATCCGCTGTAGAGGACCTAACGCCCATCGATCCCGATTACTCGACTATAATAAACTACTATAGAGGGAATCGTATGCTCTACCCACCGCCCCACAGAAAACTAAAGACTGAGGAGGCCACCGAACTGCGTAGGCTACAGACAGGCACCTTCGTCAGCTTACATAAACTACACAAGATACACCCCTCAGCCTTTAGGGACATATTCCCATGGTGCGGGTCAACACCAACCCTGTACCACATAACATGGAAGTGTACATCACACAACATCGAATCTCACATAGCAAATCCAAATAGAGATCAGTGGGAGGCACTGCTGGCCAGCTCAGACCTAGAGGACCAGAACCTCCTGGTCAGAAGAGCTAACAGGCTTGCGGTAGCCAGCGGAGCCCTGAAATAGGGGCCCCGACCATAGATAAGCCTCGCATGAGGCAAGCTGAATAATTTATTTTACAATAAAGTTTATTCACTCACTCCAACGCCTCCTCTAGAAAGATGCCTGCGGCGTCGCTCGCTCACCCATTGTAGCCGTCGTGCCTTCAGTTGCGGTCGGTTGTCAAGAGATGGCGCCAGCATCTACCCTATCTCCGCAGGGCGGTGGGGTGGTGCGGTGTCACGGCGGTAGCGGCGTCGGCGGCCATGCGGTGGTAAGCGCATGCGCGCATGTGTGTTGCAAGCGATCACCGCTACGATCGCTAGCTTCTACCTCAAGTGGAAAGGAGGAAAAGGGGAAAGGTAAGGGCAGCAGGTTTTTGGCGCACGCGACAGGCATCTTTTTAGAGGAGGCGTTGGTTTCTCTTCGGGGTGCATTTTGTTAATTCGGCAGAGTCTTGGTGCTGTAGTGCAGTCGGTGAATACCTGTGAGTCAGGCCGATTCATTGTATGTGACTTTTCCCTGTTATCAGAAAATTGGCGTGTACTTTGTCTGTACGCACCAACTAAGGCTCAAGAGCGAAGGGAATTTTTTGAAGAAATTGAATCATACTTGAAGTGTGAGCGCAGACTAATTTTAGCGGAAGATTTTAATTGTGTCTGTGCGGGTCGGGACAAAACAAGTGGGAAGAAACACAATGATGCGAGTACTGTCGTTTTGAGAGATATGACCGCCGAATTTCATCTAGAAGATGTAGGTGAAAGTCTTTGCGGCGGAAAATCAGTCATTTTTACTCACATTCAGGGTACGAGCCATGCTAGACTTGACAGATTGTACTTGTCAGCTGAGTTTATTCCTTCGTGTCGGGATTACAGAATCACACCTGTTGCGTTTAGTGATCATTGTTTGGTTTCTTTCTGTGTTGCAAAACAAAAAAGCAATAACAGAGTATTTTCTTGGGATCTCTGGAAATTTAATGCAAACTTGCTGAAAGAAGACGAGTTCTGTAAGCAGATAAGAACTCAAAACTTAGATAGCTGGGAACGTAAATGGGAAGTTTGTAAGTAAACAATTAAATTAAAAGCACTTGAAAGGGCCAGTGTTTTGAGACACGCGGAAAAAAATTGAGTCTCATCTTAGATGGAATCTGCAGCAATTATTGGAAGAGGAAAGTACACAACCCGGTTACTTCTCAGAAGACATAAAAAGCGTAAAGCAAAAACTTGACTTGATAGACCAAGAGCGATACAAGGGAGCATTGATTCGTGCCAGAGCTGAGTACTTGTGCACAGGTGAAATGCCAACAAAACGTGCCTTGGGAGTCGAAAAGAAATATGGTTCACCAAATGAAATAACAGAAATAGATCATAATGGGTCATTGCTTAACACGGAAAAAATAGCAAGTTCTTTTTTTTGGAATATTACAAATTAATGTTTTCTCGTGGTCAAGTTGACGTTGATCGATTCAAAAATGACTTCGTTTCATTGATGTCAACATTAGACGACGAAACCAAGGAAGTATTAGAAGTACCCATAACAGTAGAGGAGGTTAAGGAGGCGATTGATCGTTTAAATAATGGCAAGTCACCGGGGCCGGATGGCTTAGGCGCTGCATTGTACAAGGCGTTTAAGGGGGTTATCGCACCAGTTTTCACTGAAGTATACAACGAGGCTTATGAGAAAAAACATCTTCCGCCGTCCTTTCTGTCAGCACACACGGTCTTAATACCAAAAACTGAAGACCCAATCAAATTGCGTGATGTTACATCGTATCGACCCATTAGTCTGACAAACATAGATTATAAAATATTAATGAAAGTATTGGCTAACAGCTTGCAGACAGTAATGAAAGATTTAGTCGGTCCGCACAAAACGTGCGGAATAAAAGGAAGGACAATTATGACAAACATACAGATAGAACAATCAATCCTTGAATGCTGTGACGCAATGCAACGCAGTGTCGCCATGCTGCAGGTTGACCTTGAGAAGGCATTCGACCGCGTGCCGCATGACTTGCTTCTATCTATACTTGATTATGTGAATGTAGGCAATGTGATCAGCGAAGGTGTGCGGATGGCTTACGCCGGATGTACAACACTCTTAAAAAAAAGAGAGTCAAAAGAGAGTCACGACTACCTCGACTCTCTTTTTTCAGACGCTGACTACCTTTTCTTCCAAAGGTAGTCACGAAACGAAGTCGGGACTCGCGCATGAAATGGAGGACTCCCATGAAGGGAGTCAGTGATAAGCACCTTATCCAATCAACCAATGTGGATTCATTGGATCACTCAATGAAATAGTTGGTTGACTATACCAAAGAAAACACAATGCAGGTTAACTATAGGCGCAAAAAGTAAAACGCATTTCATGCAGTGCTTCATTACTGAATTATCAACATAGCAAGAAATGCAAATTGTTTTTTTTAATATTCAGTAAGAAATCACAGAAGCAGGATGGCACAACGCCAACTTGATAGTGAAAACACTGGATGGTATTTATATACAGCGCGGTTTACATACATATCTGTTTTGTATTTAAAGATTCCTCAAGGGAAGCAATAAGGGGCGGAAGTACATAAATATTGATTTAACATGCATAGAATAAAAAAAGGAATAAAAATATAACATGAATATACACTCAATGTCAATGAAAAACAAACTATGAAGTCCACCAAGTTGCACGCGGAACTCATCATTCACTGAAGCTGATGGAGCGTACCGAGTAGAGGTGCACAGCTATTTGTGTCGCCTCCTAGTAAACACGATTAATTCGGGTCGTGTACCAGTGAGCAAAAATAATAATTAGCAATTGAAGGTTGTTTCTCTAATTATCTTTGCAACACATCTTTATTTATGTTTACCACAATGTTGTAAATAAAACAAAATAATATATAAAAAACCAGTCATGGGTCTTATGACCCACTCTAGCCTGCTAAAGCATAGCCTCTGAGAACTGTTTCAAACGCAGCGGTGACGGCGTAAGTAAAATGGGCTTGCAGTACAGAAAAAAAGCACAACCTTCGAGACTCACAATTACTTTCACGGTCGTTTGCGGTTTTGATGCTCGTAGTACAGTGGTTGGTTTGTGGCTTTCGCATTTACTTCGACTTTGGATACGCAACTGTGAAAAGCGCGGCAGCGGTAGCAGCGGTTAGTCCTCAGAATCCGAAACCACGGCGGCGGTTCTTTATTCCATGATGGCGGCAAGCCTGCGACCGTCGAAACGCGAGTGGGATTTTCCTCTTGCGTCCGTTGCGCCTGTGATACCCGACAACTGTAGCAGCATGTCATCTGATCCGACTTCAACTGAAGGCTCGCCGACTGATGCGGAAGCATTTTACTTCGTTTCGCATGGGCCACCAAAGAAAATTGTGAAGTTCACAGGCGCCCGGAAGCTCGCCGACCTTCACGAAAGTGTGCGGATGGGTGGGTTCGCGCACCGGATGACATGCAACGATCTCCTAATACAGGTGAGCATGAAGGTTCTGCGTGTTATGGAGTGTAAAGATGATTTGGTCACTGTTTGGTTCGTATGGGCAAAATACCAACAGTATGCGTAGTGGAAATGTCGAGCACGAGTAGTAACTGTTGAGTTGTTTCACGTTTACCTGACAGTCCGAGTGTTACGAAATTGTCCTATGTCACTTCACTGTGCTGCCAATTACAAATATTTTCGGCTCGTCGCTGACATTGACACGTGAAGCGCATACTTGCCCTTAGGAACGCATCGTTGCTCAACTTAAGTTTTTGCCTAGGGGAGAACTGGAAAGGAAACTAAACGTTTTCGGGACTTCCGTCTTCTGAAAACTTTTGCGGTTGGGTTACTACTGATTTGAGCTCAGGTGTGCAATCGCTTCCCTGTTAGATGGGGAAAGGTGAAGTACTAACAGCTTCAAACAATGTAATGGTGCTTTAGTTTGTGTAACCGGTCGTAGTATGCCATAATCTGCAAATTTCTGTAGCATTTAACCAATGAACAGACAAGACGAGGAAAACAGGAGTGTTGTCTGCCTTGTTATTTGTTTGCTGCAGTAATCCTGCAGTAATAAAGTTAAATTCAACCAACCCAGGAAAAACATTCATTGACATTTTCTGCAACAGGACTATGAAAACGTTGTGCAATCAACTATATGGTTCTATCTTTGGGAAATCATCTATTCCTATATACTGATTGTTGCTGGCATTGCTAAATAAGCTCAAACTTGTTTGCTCAATGTGTCCTGCACTTAGCTCACATATGGGCCGCAGGATTAGTGTTGTGTTGTGCTGTTATGGCTTTAAATAACAAACTTATTTGGGACACTACAGCAACCATAGAAAAAGGCTAAAAATTAATCAATGCCTGTTCAGTGTCCACTGGTTCAAACCTACTGATAAACCACAGGTGTATGCTTTCAGGTCAAAGATCGGTTCCCGTGCTATGTCAACATGAATGAAAGCGCAGCAGTGCATGATGGGGTGTTGATTAACTTATTCGTCTCCCAAAGCCACTCTGAAGCATCAGAGGCACCAAAACAGCTGTATGCTTATCCGTATGTCTTATCCAATCTGTACTCGTTAACTCTGTATGACTAAAGTCTGTCATATGCTGGAAGGATAAAATAACGGTATTTGAGCAATACTTTAAAGGGGTCCTGAAACACTTTTCTAAGTAATCATAGAATATCATCACTATTAAATTACGTCACCTCAAAAATTTCCTCCCACAAAAGTTTTCGAATCCTTCAAGGACAAGTGAAGTTAGACATAATTATCGCACCGATAAGTGGTTTTTTGTCTCCTTTCATTTCCACTAGCATGCTGGAAGCTGCACAGGGGAGTTGGCAAGGGGGCACAAGGAAGCAATGCCCCGTTGCTGTCCGTAGGGTGAACGCAAGGCGGCTCGTGGCAGCCGCAATTTCTACGCTGCGCTTTTCATCTCTGAAGCCATGCGCAGCAGCGTGCAGTCGTCATGTTTAGAAAAGCAGTGCAAAGGTGAAATGGCTGTTTTGTCTTTTTGAGGTCAAATACATATATATATTTTTTGTTTATTTAACTCAAATGAGCAATAATGGTATTAATGAGAATGTTCTTGCGATCACGAAATCAGCCAATAGCTGTTGTGGGTCTAGCTGCTTGCGATGACACTGCATAACAACTATGCTTAAGTGAGAGCAAGCAATTTTTAACTGCTTTTGCACGAGATTGTGAATTCTCTGCTGCATGTCGTGTAATATTTTGTTCACATTCCCACAGGAGCCTCGTTAACAGAGTGGCAATGCTTTCTTACTATGCACAAAGTGTTTCAGGGCCGAATTAAAGCTTTGTTACTAATGAAAAGGCATTGAGATGTTTAGATAGAAAGACAATGAGGTTAGCCAGTGTAGACTGGCTGCACTTGGGCTCGAAAAGTGCAATGTGCTCAATGCCTTCTGGGCTGAGAATGCTCTCGACCAGTGTCTATAGAGCGTTCGGGTATTTTGAAAATTGTGGGTACAGCTGTTAGGGGGGGGGGTTAGACGTTGTTAGGCCCAAACCGTAAATTTCTGATTTTGCGTTGTACTGATAGCACATGTGTATAGCTTTCAAAAAATATAAAACACTTGGCTATATGCGACTTCTAAACCACTTATTTAATTCATTATATTTGTAGCGTCGACTGTAACGTGGGCATGACCTGTCGTCGAGACTTAAGATGATATGAAGTTTCCATCGTATAAAAACGTCTTGCATTAGACAGTATTTTTGGTTTTGGTTTGTGACTTTTTTTCTTTTTCTAATGCATTTTACAGCCCTTAGGGAGCTCTTTGTAGCTCTCATGCGTTCCTCTTGCTTTTGTTTATGTTGGTGTGTGCTTTTCATAGGGCACGTCACATCTGTGAAGGACCTAATTCATGCCTTTTAGTGTTGCTGATGAGGAAAACACATACATTGATACGAAATTGAAAGTTTTATTGCAACCGCTGCAGTGAAAGCGTACTAAAGCATCTGGAGGTCACTCCTGTACATTTTTGTTTTTCCATGTGGATGCTATCAACAGACTCATGGTGGGTAAAAAAGCAATTTCAAGCTAAAGCTGAAGCATAACAGCACTGAAAGGACTGCAGAAAGAGAGGGAAAGACTACTGGTAAAGTTTAGTATGAAGATGACTAATCGTGGGATGTATCGATTAAGCAAGCAATTTGACACATCTATTCGCACATTTCTCAGAATGCGATGTTTCGACTTAGTCCCTTTTTCTAAAAAAGCAGCTGGGCGTTCGTGAACTAAATTTTGTGTACATGTCAGCTAGTGCCTCGTACAACTTTTCAACTGGAAGGAATATCTGCATACTCATGGAACTTTAGAAAACAAATAAAATGCATGTCATATAGTGGCAATTAGTGACATGCTGTACACTCACGATAATTGATCAACAACTAGCTTAATCAGCCGCCCTACTAATTTCTTATAGAAGATGCTTCTTCAAATTGGTATTCATGGCTAATTTCCCCTTGTGTGCATTTCTTAGTAGTAAACTCATTTGAAGTAATAAAATTCTTTTATAATCTGTTTTGGTGAAAGTATTGTTAGAGTGTGAACTCTGGTCATCATCATCCGTTTATCTTGGCTATTGCAGGTCCAAAGGATATACTGTTACCCCTCTCCTGTGTCAAACCCATCCGATAAATTTTATAACCTCTGTCTCGTCATGCACCTAATGCTTTCATAGTGCAGTTAACCGAACAAATTCTCCCATCTGATGAATCACAGTTCACCTGCTGGATATTTCATGGAAATGGTTGCACTACAGTGCTGTTGCATATTGTTTTTTTTGTATATTGTTTTATGTAGAAGGCTTATGCACACTTTTGTAAACATCAGGTACCCGAATAAGCTGTACAACATTGCTGCAAGGTGCCTTGGTAAACCAGTACCCAGCCCTGAGGAACAGATTGGACTCTGGCTATGTAAGAGCATTTCCTTGTAAATTTCCTTCATTTTGATTTCTTTGGCACGTTTAAAGGTTAAAATATGCTGTCAAAGTCTTTCTTAGCACTTCGTAATATTTATGGCCATTGTTTCTCGCAACTGTTCTCGTCTGTGTGCTTGTCATTGAGTATACATGCTGTGATCTATAAGCTTTGCAGCTTGACTAAATTTGAAGATGCCAACAGCAGCTCTGCATCTGAGGTGCAATACGGCCACCTTCTGTAAAATTAATTGCATGCTCAGCTAAATGTACAATTGGTTGAACAATATATTTTGTACCTGTAGTCATTTATGCATAAAAATTCAATCAGTTATTTCTGTAACTATGATGACTAGCCTGATCTCACTTAAATGTTCCTGCTACAGGTTGAATTTTTTTTCGGCTGAGTTTGCTTTGTATGTACAGAAAGTTTGTTTAAATTTGGAGGACACACACAGTCATGAGTGAAAGGAATAAAGTGATGTTGGTCACAAGCTATTTTTCAGCATTAATTAAGGAAGCCACAATGCTATTTGAATATGAAACTTATTCGCGGTGAATAGCTTCTGTTGACTGCCAAGGAACCGTGGAGTGCAGTACAGCAGCAGTATGGTAGCAATGTAAGATCTGCTCACAATTGATTGTTTACATGGTGTTGAATTGAAACGTGCTACTGAGTCACAAGAAAGCACAGCAGAAAGGAAACAGATGATACCATTTTTTTATTGTAGCACGTTCATGCATTTCACTTCGACATTTATAATGAACTAGCCCCAAATTCAGGTGGAAATAGCGCTAAGGATACAAAGTGAAAGCGCATTGAGAAAATTACACGTTGCACTGAGTATTTTTTCTTGCGTCCTCACATAATCCGAGTGTGTCCACCTGAATAGGAGTAACAAACTAGCAGATATGTTCACATTACCTTGGCCCATCCTTAAGCTTTCTGAAGTTAGCATTACATAATTCTAAGGAAACTATAACTTGAATCAGTGCCTGTACAGAATGTTTTTCAAATACGTAGTTATTGCTAGTTTTTCTTAAACAAAAAAGAACAATGTAATATAATGAGCAAGGTTTTCATGTTTGGTCCAACCATTGAAAGGCCAAGTGAACCACAGCGGAAATTAAATGTGGTTTTATTGAACTGTAGAAGTCATAAAAAAATATAAAAAAGATAACTTGCCACTGGTGGGAGCAAAACTCACATCTTGCAAATATAGCATGCAATAGTCTACTCATTGAGCTGTGGTAGTAGCTGTCCTCTCATTCACATTCTTGTGGATTTGTGTATGTGTACTAAATGTGGCCCAGCACCAAACTCATAATCATGGCAGAAGATGTGGCACATACTTTTACCTGCAACCATCACAAAGGGGATGACCCTTAGGAGCAGGCAGCAGGCCTATAAGTCTTTGCATTCATAACAGCATTGATGCCTTCAGGTAGCATACAGTGCCATCTGCCTGCTCTTAAATGTCATGTACCACATGACGCCTACGGTTCAACGAACATGCTGCAGCGTCAGCCATGGCCTTGAGTGGTGCTAACAGTTCCAGTGCCATATCTAATAAACATAACAAATGCGGAATGAGGTGAATGGGAGAATAACCTTCATCGTGCTTAACTGATACAGGCTCACATGTGTAATGCATATGACGTGGGTTTGCCCTCAGTGGTGGCAAGTTGTTTTTTGCCTACTTTCTTTTCCAATGTTTAGTTATTTTACATTTCAATAAAATCACATTTAATTTACCCTGTACTTTCCATGGCCTAATTATCTGTTGGCTGCATAGAGTCTTGATTAACAAAAATCTGGCCCATTTGTTCCACCTATTCATGTTTGACCCACTTGCAGTACACTTCCATAAGCATCACCCATTAAATAGCCGAACACATCTTGCGAATATCCTTTTTTGTAGATAGCTATATGCAGTTAGCTGCTTATAGCTGTCTATACCTACACAGGAGACCCTGATCATGAGAAGAAATTTACAGAAAAAAAATTGGGTTAGAGTGCATATGGCAGGCATTGTCAAATGCTTACTGGGAGCTTACCACTGCCGTTGAAAAGTATACAACCATTGCATTCTACCAGTGCTAACATATGGGCCAGAAACTTGGAGGTTAACAAAGCTCGAGAACAAGTTAAGGACCACACAAAGAGCGATGGAACGAAAAATGTTAGGCCTAACGTATCAGAGAGCAAACGGGGATAGCCGATATTCTAGTTGACATTAAGAGGAAGAAATGCAGCTGGGCAGGTCATGTAATGCGTAGGATGGATAACCGGTGGACCATTAGAGTTTCAGAATGCATACCAAGAGAAAGGAAGCGCAGTCGAGGATGGCAGAAAACTAGGTGGGGTGATAAAGTTTGTAAATATGCAGGCGAAGGTTGGAATCGGCTAGCGCAAGACAGGGGTAATTGGAGATCGGAGGGAGAGGCCTTCGTCCTGCATTGGACATTTATATAGACTGATGATGATGATATGCAGTTACTATTTATTCACTACCCATTCAGCATTGAATTGTGCCACCGAAATTCCCTAAGTGGACTGCTGTATGATTGTATGAATCTTATAAGCTGTTGCTGCTGGCAGTTTTATACTTGCTAGTTTACTTAATAATTACAAGCAGCGAAATTGGTCAGCAGCTGCAGCCCTTTCACTGCTGTAATTTTTCTCTTCAGATGCAAAAGGCGTGAGCGCCATCATGGTTGTACCATTTCTTGTCAATGAGCAAGGGGACGACATGTTCACAAAAATGGTTAGAACTTTGAGCTGCTTACACGACCAAGTACACAGTGTCAGTATGAGGCAATTGTCAATATGTACAGGGCCCAGAATATTTCGCTGCGCCTGTTCCAAGAAAGGTTTTGCACCCACCGCTACACCGTTCTTGCTCAAGTTTTGCGAAATGATTGCATTTTAGGGCTGCTTCGTTTAGTATGACATTTACTGCAGTTAATTGCCTGGTATTAATAAAAAAGTGCAAATTTGCCTTCGCTTGTGGGGATGTGAGCTGCTGCAACGATGGCGCTACCATAAACATGTGTCGCCGGCAGCTGCAGAATGCAGGCGATCAGGGACGTTTGCAGTGTGTTCATGAGCGGGCAACACACAGTAAACCCAGTGGTAAACATCCTTGACCGGCTGCTTTTTGCAGCTGCCGGCAGGCGGCGACACAGGTTTATGCCAGCGCTGTCGCCGCAGCAGCTCGCATCCCTGTAAGTGAAGAAAAATTTGCACATTTTTCTTAAAAACCAGGCAGTTAACTTTGGTAAGCGTTATAATAAACGAAGCCGACCCCAAAATGGGATTGTTCTGCAAAACGTGAAGAACAGTGTAGCGGTGAGCGCAAAACCTTCTTTTGAACATGCGCAGCATAATATTCAAGACCCTGTATAACTGTGCGGAAATTTCAGAGCTAGAAAACCACCAAGATAAACAATTCGAGTATAGCCTTCAGTTAAAATGAGATAATTTTGTTAAACTTGATTATTAAGGCTTAAGAAGCGTCAAGCAATTAATCAGTGTGTGCAGGCGCTTTATGTGTGGCATTCTATTTACTCAAGTTATTAGTGGTACTTTTTGTTGGGCTTTGAAAGCAATGAAAGTAACCAGAGAAACCATTTATGCTCTCTACCTAATGGACATTATCAAAGCAATTAAATATGTCAAAGTGGCAGATCAGATCACATGACAGAGCAAATCTTGTGCAACCATCCATGGCTGCACATATGATCTTGCAAAACCAAGTTATGAAAATTGAACTGCAGCTTATGGTAATCTTTTTTTGTAGCACAATAAAATGGGTACTTACTGCTTTTGAAGTAAAAGCTTAGAACTGTTCTAATTTTCTGGTAATATAACAAACCATTTTTGCCTACTTCAAACAGAAATTAGCAATTTTGGTCTTTTTCTCTGCGTGATTTTTCATTTCGGCAACATTTACCTAAAATAAAAGTCAGTTCTTTAGAACCTTGTCGCAGAGCAACCCGTATTGTTTTTGTGCACCAACAATTTATGTATTTATATGTTTGCTTTGCAGACGCCAGGACAGGAGTTTGCCCACGCCACATTGCTGTACACTGGCGACAACCGCATCTCTTCCAAGGCCCTGTGTGTGAAGTGTGGATATGTATGTGTAGATGTATTGGACTTCACTTCCGGTGTAACGGGGTTATTTTTATTTTCCATGTACTGGGGCTTTCAACATCAAATACATCAGCTCTGCGGAGCAGACACTCTCATTGCTGCAACACATGATTGAAACGAAAACGACAAAACTAGGCGCCAAGTCCCAACAGCTTTAATAGCACGGTTAACTGCTACAACTAACAAAATCACAGCCAGTGCTGAGCAGGCTGAGAAATCTGACTAAGCTACTAAAGTCATCTTGAAATGCACCTTCCTGTATGCACTTAGCCTTTTTTGTTTCTTTTTTTTAACGCTCAGGCTATTTTGGTGTTCGTAGCCTTGGATTATGCAGCTGAGTAATACTGCCAATAGCTAGTCAAACCTCGAAAACTTTATTGTGTTTAAATGTTATTCATAGTTTTTGTATTGTGGGACATAAAGCAAACACTCACCAATAATATTTTAAAAAATAGTGAAATTACAAGAAATTGTATTTCGGAGCCAGTATGGGTCCTTTGTTCCCAAATGACAGCAGAGGCAATGGTTTGGTTCTGTACAGGTGAGATGGCGGAGAGCGCATGCATAGATGACAGGCAGATTATCGTGTGACCTTCCTATCGCTTAGCACGTCATCTGAATATGCAGTGATTATAGTAGTAATTGCATCGCTAATATTGTAGTGGCTATTATCGATGCCTAGTGCTAGTGTATAGAAGGCCCTGTTTTCTCTTGGTGTTCGGATAATGCGTCGGAAATAAGGTTGCTTTTAAAGAGCTAGTGCTTATCCTGCTTTGGGTGCTTCTTAACGTTGCCAGATTGACAGTGAATTACATTTTTTGCATGTGAATATGTACATGGAGCCAAGTTAGTTCAATCTTCCAAAGGGGTCCTTCATGTACACCAGTTCATCACATAGCTTGCTGGAAGGGACATGTGCCACCCAACCATTGCAGTCATTCAACACTCTGGCAAAAGTCTCGCTCATGCCACATGCATACAGGATGGTAGCACGCTTGCTTTTCTTGCTTACCACTTAGCGGATGGGCGCTGAGGCACGATGTTCTTGCTCACTTGGCAGTTTTAGCGGCTGGCCATTACATTGCGTGTCATTTAGCATCAAGATCAACTCTGCTTTTTGCCTTGTATGACTTGAGCAAAGACCGAAAAGCGAGGTTACTAGTGATGAGGCGGCCAACCTTTGTGGCCCTTGTGGTGTACAGAAAGAACATCTAGGTATTTTGACATGTGTGGGTTTGCGATGAACCCTCGTGGCAAGGCCATTGGTGATTCGTTCCTTGAGAACATCAATGGATGCAGTGTACCTCTTCTCTCAGGCTCTTCGTGTGCTGTAAACTGATGCTTTCCTTACAAAGTTAAGTGCTTTTTGTGATTGCTATATGTACTCTCACTAAAGGTCACTGTGATGTGCGCATATTTTATTGAATAAAATTTGTACATGTTTTAACTGTTGTGTTGTTCTTTCAGATCTGAACCGAAGCAGATCGAAATTTGACACAAACACGGAGGCAGTGCTAATGGAAACATTTAGAGGTGAGACAGCAGTCTTTTTTTGAGAAATTGGATGATAGGATGGCCAAGAAGTAGCACTTTTGAAACATAATGTGATGTACTTACTATGCAAGCTACACATGGATTTTTAAGTGGTATTATTCGTCATGCCCTGTTTTACATTTATCTGGTCTTTAGGCATATTAATTTTCTTCTACTGGCATCGATGTTGTATCATTGCTTTGATATGGTGAAATTTTAAATTTGTCGTTAATTATCAATATTGAAATTTAATTATTCTGCCCATGTATGCCTCTATGGCATATTGAAATAAACAAGCCCTTTGTCATGGCAAAGAAATAACATTCTTGTTCAAGAAATAAATTTTTTTCTCAAATACCTGAACTGCTATATTACATAACATTGGACATATTAGCGCTGTTCAGTTTGCCTTGTACACCACATCCCCCCCCCCCCCCCACAAAAAAAACATGCTGAATGTCGCAACTGACTCAAGGTTGGCCATTGATTCCAATTTAGCAAATCAGATTGCTGTCTTCTGTTTTTACCAGGTATGATGCTGATACATTTGAGGTTATTACATATGATAGTGAAATTTTGGCTCTTGGTGTTTAACTCTTTGTGATGCTATGTGCTAACTGTTTTTTTCGTTGTCGCCTTAAAAAAGACAAGTCCACTTGTCGAAACGTTGGCTCCTGCTTTCATCTTGTTCTCATTTTGCTCAGTGTTCTTTTAGTTGTTTATAGTTTTGCAGTTTATTATAACATCTAATGGTGGCTGAGAGCTGCTGAATAGCTACGCGTTTGTTGCTTACACAAATTCAAATCTATATGTAGCGAGCTTCCATATTAGCTTAGAGATAGTCATTTGACTCCCCAGGCAGAGGTCACAGCAGCTGCTGTGAAGGGTCTGGTTGAGTACCAGGAGCTAGTTTCACCAATTCTTACCATGGTAGTCATGTACACCACCATTGTCAGTCAATTCACTACCCTAGGAAGGGTCATGGTTGCCATTGCAAAGGGGTTCCATTGACTACCAAGAGGTACTTGCATCGACCACTAAGATAGTCGCATGAACTCTTGCCATGGTAGTCATGTACACCACCATTGTTTGTCAGTTGTCAAATGACTACCCTAGGAAGGGTCATTGTTGCCATTGCAAAGGGGTTCGGCTGACTACCAAGAGCTACTCGCGTGGACCACTGAGGTAGTCGCATCAACTCCTGCTTTGGGAGTAATACATACTCCTCAGTGCTCCTTGAGGGAGAGAGTCACCGGTACTGCAAGAGAGTCGCCGGTACTGTAATTCCAAGAGAGTCTATGTTACCACCCAAAAAGTGGTCATATGTGTGACGAGCAGATACACCTCAAAAAGAGTCGGTTGAGACTACCTTTTTTTTAAGAGTGAACGAGGCTGATAATAAACAAATCAGTAGGAGAGCGCATACCGGTACAGCGCTCAGTAAGACAAGGGTGCCCGTTATCACCGCTTCTCTTTTGTATATATATTGAGCCTTTTTGTCTAAGCGTAATTAGGAACGAAGCGATACGAGGATTCCACTTATATAAAGCCGAGGTCAGCCTTCTTGCTTACGCTGATGGCATTGCAGTTTTCTGTGTTGATCATGAAAGTGTAATGCACGCTGTCAATGCTATAAAAAGTTTTTGTCAGGCAAGTGGTAGTGCTGTAAACTGGGACAAGTGCCTTGGGTTTTGGCATGGGGAATGGGACGTTGCTCCCAGGGTGTTTATGAACATTAAATGGCAAGAAACACCGACAAAATACTTAGGTGTGCCCCTGCACTACTACTGTGAAAGCGAGCCTTATTGGAAAAAACAGACAGAAGTGTTGCGTGAAAAAGCACAGAAATGGAAAGGCTGGGATAAGTCCATTTTCGCACGGGCCACGGCTTGCAACATGTTTCTCGTAAGCAAGCTATGGTATGTAATGCAGGTCTTACATTGCAGCAGGTTAAATGTACAAAAAAATGCACAGAGTGTTCGCGGTCTTTATTTGGAGCTCTGTGTGGGAAATAACGAGCCGTACAAATCTATTTAAAGAGTGTGTGATGGTGGGCTTGGTTTAGCACATCTGTATGTAAGACAACTCGTCAGTCAATTTGTTTTTCTCCGAGATGTAGATGACACGTTTCTCAGAACTATGATTCAACTAAGGTTGGGTAAAGTGCTACCGGAATTTGTTGTGTCTTCGGTGTGTGAGCAAGGACCAGTACGGGGATATCTAAAAAAAGTAGTTACATCTTTCCGTTTCTTATCGGTGCGCTTTTCTTTGTAATACTTGACCGAGGTGTCACGTAAGAAACTGTATAAGGACCTCGTTGATGTGTTATTTCCAGTGCCATTGTACCGTGAATTATACCGTGTAGGCCCAGGAAAAGATGTCTTGAAACGCGGTAAAAGAATGCTTGTTGCGCCAGGGGTTAAACCCTTTTTTTTAAGCTGCACACGGAAACCTTACCCGTTAAAGCATGGTTCGAAGATAGGGGTTTATTTGTTCCGTGGAATACTAACTGTTTATTATGCAAAAAACCAGAGACCATTGAACACGTGTTTTTAGATTGCTGGAGCGGGGTGTTCTTCTGGGACATCTTAGAGAGAACTCTAAAAAAAGAGTTGCCATTAAATCCGCATGGAATCGGTTATCTCACGGTTGAAAACGACGATGGCGTGCCTTTTGATCTTGTCATGCTCCTGGGCCTGCACAGCATATGTCGAACGCGGACGGCTGCACACAATGCAGATATTGATGTGCGACTCGTTCGCGAACATTTTTGCGAATCTGTGACCCATTTTGTCGAAGTGCGGAAAGTTCAGACGTTTGTACCGGAGTGGGTTCCTAGATTGGAACTTTTGTTGCACATGCCGAAATACTGATGACATGTAGACGGCAAACAGCTGATGGTTCACCGATATAAGATTCTGTTAGTATGTTCTTCTGCGCTTGTAAGATCTGTGACATGCGAGGCAATAAAGAAGAAAAAAAGCGGCGAGGCGTAGTGGTAAGATACTGGAATTGGGATCTGAAGGTCGGAGGTTCAGATCCAAGCGGGTTTTTTACTTTTTTTCTTTTTTATTACATTACAACGCTCTCTGTTTCTTTCTGTATTCGAATATATATATATATATATATATATATATATAAGGTAGCCAGGCACCACGTATTTATCGCTCAGAGCTGCATTTCGCACCGTACCCCGCGCCCAGCGCCTCCCAGTATGCCGCGCCTTACCAGCCTCCCAGCATCCAGCGCGCGACACTGGACCCATAATCAGGCATGGCACTGGTCACTGGATACTGGATTTTGCAATAGCGACAGAACGAACAAATGTAAGCGCCGTCTGCAGATTGCTTTGAAGGTGCGTCGCGCGCGACCGGGCAAAGTACGCAGTTGCTGGCGCAGTAGAAGCCGCCTTCTCGCGCTGCCTCCCGGCTTTCCTCCTTTCGCGCGCGAGATTGAGCCGTGATCGTCAGTTTCCCGTTCGGCCTGTCGCGAAATAAGCAGTTGCTGCCGGAGCACAATGCCGCCTCCCCCTACCTCCCTCTCATCGCCCTCAAGGCATCTCGCGTGACGCAAGAGTTTTGCTCTCCGCTTTCCTCCTTCGCACGCGCCAGATTGAGACGCGATCGTCGGCTTCCATCGCATACTTTCACTCACACATACAATATACGGCGGGCATATTGGCTGGTGCGGGCAATCTGTCTCCTGCGGCACGTTGTAAACGGAGTCGCGCGACTCCCTTGCTTTGGCGTCATTGGCTTGTCGATAGATGACGTAAAAAAGTAAGTCGCAAATTTAAGTTAATTAATAGGCGAAGCATTTGTAGCAACAGCTACATTACGCAAGGTTTTCGCCTCTTCGTCGTCGCCACACTTTGAGCCGTGGCCGCACTGTGACATCACACCACGGCCCTCGATTCTCCAGCAAGACTACGTTAACACTTGGGAAGCGGCAAGCGGGCGGAAAGGCCAAAACGGCCAGAAAATCATTTGCGCGCACGTCCACGTTGTTCATATTTGTTTTGCTAACGCTGCGGCCGCCGCTGCTGCTTTCACCCACATGCATCTGCAGAGCTGCGTACGTTTGGCGCGGTGGTGGCGCTCATTATCGCACAATTTCGAGCGGTATATTCATTCATTGGCCCACCCGTCATCAAAAGTGATCATTTCGCGTGCGTGTCATCTGCGACCTTCGGTAATTTCCTCGTTGGCGTTCCGTAATTCTCCTCACAGGCGCACGGTAGCGCTGAGTCAAAGGTTGATGCCTAGGCGTGATTATATTTCTTTAATAGCTTTTATTTACAGGTAATAACATTTCATTATTTCGTATTATTGGCGGCGCCTCCAGTACGCCAAAGCGGCAACGGGAACACCAAAGCTAAAACACCGGCTGGCCTTTGTGTTGGGGCTCGCCGAAGCCTGTGCGTCCTACGTGAAACCCACGCTCCCGGTCTATCGTCCCGACTAGAAAAGCACCCCGCAACAAAAAAAGCACCCCGCGACTTCTGCAACATACCATGCACGTGCGAGCAGAATTACGGAGCGCCAACGAGTAATCTGCCTAACTATTGTCTGCCATGGAAGTGGAAGAAGAAATCGTTTTTATACTTCAACCAACTTTTCTAGAAATTAACAATGGATAAACGGAAGACGCGTACACCTCGGAAACGGTAGTGGTGGGTTGGCCCGGCCTTGCAAAAGTGCGATAAGTTGGGTCACGCCAAGGCTTCGTTACCGCACCTCCGGTCGCACGACGTTCAATACTATCGCGAGTATTGCTGACTGTACGTTTTAGTACCACTCTTGTCGTAGAGCAAGGGGTGCTTCTTGATAGCGTCGATAAGCATTGCAGCCTACACTTTTGGTGCCATGTTCAATTTTAGACCGGATGTTTACATCCTAGTGCTGCTTCCGGTCGAGCGGAACGACTTTCCGCCCCATTCTAGCCACCCTAGCCGCGTTTCCGCTTCGCTATGGCAAAAAAATCAGCCCGAGACCGATTTGGCTCGCCGCCTGTTTTTCCGCCTGTTTATCCGCCTAGGCGTGCAGATTTTTGAAAGATTTTTCCGCTTCCGCCTGCTTCGAGACCACCTGTGAACGTAGTCCAACCTGGCTCGCCGCGGTCGCTGTGCGGCCACGGCTCCTGCCGTTGGGCGCTCGCCGTGCCCTCTGTGTGAGGTCACACCACGGGTACAGTGAACTAGATATTTTCTAGTGCACTGTACCACGGGCCTCGATTCTCCGGCCACTCGGCTCCTCGCAGTCACCGCGCGGCCACCGCTCCTACAGGCGCGCGTCCACGGTTGCCTGGCAACCGCCACAGCTGGCGTGCTCGCCGCGCCCTCTGTATGACGTCACACCACGGGCCTCGATTCTCCGGCAACTCGCCTCGACGCGGTCAACGTTAATCTAGTATAACGTTGGTCGCGGTCGCCGCGCGGCCACCGCTCCTGCCGTTGGTAAAATCCCTATATAAGAAAAGTACCGCCATCTACACTTTCCTCCGCCGCCTCCTCTCCTAAAGCGCTTGCTTTTTTCTTTACGTTTTGCTTGCGAAAGCAAGTCGACGGTGGCGCACCTAGAAAATCCACGTTGAAGCTTTCAGGCAGGGCGCGCGCCGCCGCCGCCGCCGGTGACTGCGGCTGCGCAGAGGACTTTCAACATGGCTCTGAGGCGGAAAAAAAGAAAATATAAAGAAGTGAAAAGCGCGCGCTATCATCGTCCAATCGGAGATACAGGATAGAGAGAAGCGGCGTTTATCAAAGGTGGCGGTACTTTTCTTATATAGGGAGTTTAGCCGTTGAGCGCTCGCTGCGCCCTCTGTATGACGTCACACCGCGCGCTCTGAATCTGTGATAACCAGGAATATAGAAGGGGAGAGCCCGCGTCGCCGCAGCTATAGTTGGGGAGCATTATGGATGGTGAGAAGTCGGCCAGCCTCAAGTAGGCCAGGGATCGCCGTAGAAATAAGTGAAGAGGAGACAGCACGCTGAAGAAACTCAAGAGGAGCGAGCCGAAAAGTTGGCCAAACGCCGTGAAAGCGATGCCGCTAGACGGGCTCGCTTAGCTTCTAAGGATGAATCTACAGCGCCGACCTCTGATTATAAATGCTTCTCGAGTTCTGCGTCTCTGAAGGCAGCCCGCCTTGCCGATTACTTCACGGATCATAGAAGCGTATTCATTGGTGGGAAAAAAATTGTTTTACCTGTTGGTTGACCACAACGTCTCTCCTTTCCTACTCTACTGGGAAACCACTAAGTTTAATAACGTGTCTAACTTTAAGTGAAGCGTAAGCGCAGCCGGGGTCTGTCGCCATCGCTACTCGACTAGGTTTAACCAGAGCTAAACCACAGCCAATTTTATTTTTTAGTTTAAGCACGACCGAATAAAAAAATCACGCAAATTCGCACTCGGTCGCGCAACGCTTAGGCATGACCAAGCTTACTGGATGCTACTGCTAGGTATGAACTTGGTGTCTGCTAGGTCTTAACTTGGTTTAACTACGCATGTAGAAAGGTATTCTCGAGTGATCATTTTCGGAGGTACCTTCCCTTTCGCGACATTTTCCGTGACTAGCGCTGGACGCGTGGGCGCCTACGAGCGACAGCGCTCCTGGCAAGCCACAAACGCAGGTAGGCTAACCAAGTTTGGTACAATGCCAAGAACACTGTCGCTTGCCGACGCCGAACGCGTTGGCGACATTTTGCGTGACTATAGACCTTTTCACAAACCGACGTTTGAGCAGCGCCATTTGCCGACACGGGCGACGTCTAGCGTCAGAACATGTTATGCCACCATTTTGGACTGTGCGCCTTGCGAGAGCAGGCCGGCCGCACTTCGGTTGTGTGATCTTCGCCGCGCATTATTTCGATTGTTTTCTTCCGTTTCGCTCGTCTTGTGCGGCTTGACTTGTTACATGTTTTACGTGCTCGCGTGAGCGCTCAGTGTGGTGTGCCATGTCAACAGCAAGCCCAGCCAGTGGATGTGGTGTTTCGTCGTCGGTAGCGGCGGCAGCCGCGTCTGCTTCGTCGAGACCTGGCGTGCTAATCAGCGGTATATTTCATTGTTATTTCTGGACACATGTGACCATATCGTCGATTGAATCTGATCACCATTAGGTTTCGCGGTTGAGGGTTGCCTCATTTAGCGAAAGCAGGCGCGTACGTAGCTGTCGGGCAATGCTTAGAACCAGGCGCCGGCGGCCCGACGACGCGTGTCAGTGGTTGGTAGATATGCGGTGGTTACTCCATACGCTTCCGACGCAACTGAACAGCTCAATCATGCAAAATTTATTGGATCTGGTGCGGTGCAGTGTGCTTATAACCAAATGTCAAAGCATAAGCGTGGCGATCGAGCAGCGCGGTACCTGCAGCGAACCGACGCGCGACAGTGATCACAGATGCCAGCGCAACTGATACAGCCCAGGTGCTAGATTTTTATTTTTAGTATTTAGTAGTTATTTATTTATACATACTGTCAATCCCAATAGGGATTATAACATGACTTGTTATAAGGATATATTTGTTTACCTATTTTTTACGTTTGTTTACCTGGAATGGCTTTTCTTTCGAATGTCTGAATTTGGAACAAGCTTCGCTCACGGTGAACCTTAACGTAGATCGTGCGCGAAGTTTGTATTGAAGATATCGCGTACGGAAAGAATTGTTCATGTGCGCTATCTCTGAAGCGAAATAAGCCAATAATATTGCAGCGTTAGGGCCATCTCTGCTCTTTCTCTAGTTTCTGTGCAATCTTCATAATAAAGTAATGTCGAGTCTTGACAATTGTCGAATAAATACATATGCGTATGACTGCAAACAACTACTGACCGTGAGTGAAAAGCGCTTAGTGGTCAGCGAAGCGGTCACTGCACGCACGTAAGTATTTCACTTGATCGACTGTGCGAATATTTTTTTTTCGTTGCTGTTATTCTTGAAAGTATGATGCCATTGTCCGCGCGTACCCATGCGAATACCATTTTTTACGTTCTAACTTGCGCGGGCTCATTTAGCGCGTTTCTACGCCATGCACAGTTAGCGCATTACCGTTCCCGAACTCTCGCACTGGCGCTAGGCCGCGCTGATGAGGTTGACAAGTTCATTTTTGCATTCTCTTGCTGCCCAAGCACATAGACAACGCTCAAAGATGGGTGAGCTCGATGCAGCACCACACTGTTGAAGTTATTAACTTTATGGGCAGGGCCGCGCAGGGTGCGTGTGAACGCAGAGACAATGTTTTCTTGGACACAGGGTCTGCATACATCTTCCATAGGACACGATTTTTCCAGATCGTTGCGAAGTGTATTTACCGACTAGTTCTCTCGCAGAGTGCTTCAATTTGTGTTCTACCGGTGTCACACGGCCATTTTGATAGCGATCGAGACCGATCTGGATCAGAATGTTCGACCGTGATTGGCTCCCTTCCGCAGATTGAGCAAAGAAGCCAATCGCGACCAAGAAATTCGACCCAGATCGGCCTCGATCACGATCCAAAGTGCGCCGTGTGGCCCCCGTATTAGGCAGTGGAATGAAGTCGTGTTTGAAAGAATAACAAATGTAGCCTCTGCCACTACATACGAGAAAATATTGCATCGAAGAGCTGACAATTCTCGCAACCTATTGGGAAATGTGCCGAAAAAGGTTTACGAAAATGCGTTATTTTACTGATGTGTGCGTTGGTTCACATTAGACTGAAATGCCAAGTCCTCAGGTGATGCAGGAAACCGGCGAAACGTGAACATATCACATCGGCAGTGGTCTCGCGGAGTGCTGTGTTGTGGACACACTTAGTCCCCAAAATCGTTATTTTCCGCTGGTTGTTTGTGCAGCACAGTGCTGGCCTGTAGCCTTTTGATGAGTATAATATGCCATTATTTACGAGCGTAAGTAATTCGTGACAAAAATAAACGGAAACATCGAAGGAAAGCTACCACTCCGCAATGCAAGCGCAAGGCAAGCTCACAGTCCAGACCGAACAGGCAACACTGACACATACTCTCCACGCCAGACCGTCGGGAGCGCCCTCGTGAAAACGTCTATACTCGGCGCCAGCTTTTCTTGACATTGGAGCGAAGGCTACGGAGGCGGGGCCTCCGCACATTTGTGTTACTACGCATGTAGTCCGGCAGCTTGCAGCCGATTTCGGTTCCAGTTTCGGTTTTCGCTAGCTCGCAGCGCTAGTGTGTTTAGCAAAACGTATGCATGCAAAATGGGAATGTCAGAGTTAAACTTTGATGAGTGGGCATACATGCAGCTAATTACTGCGCTGTATGTATACTGGTACACAGAAAATTTTCCGCTGTTCAGAAGGTTTTCCCAGCATTATTCAGCCTTTATAACAGTGAAGCTTAGGTTCCGTGTTCAGTCAACAAAAAGTGTGGCAGCCCAGGATATATGGGTACGCGCCACACGTGATCGAATGTTAACGTTTACAGCATTAAGCCCTGATACAGGCGAAAAGGAAGGCCGGTTCCTGCCACGCGCGTGTCTTGTTTCAGTTTTGCTGTATTCGGTTTACGCCCACAAAGACTGTCAGCAGTGCTCGGCGCAGACTGCGCCTCAGTGTTCGATAAACTTCACAATTGTAATACATCGTTTTGTTAAGATTGCGCGCAAAACGCGAACAGTCAAGCTTATTTCAGAGTTCGCGCGACCACCAGTGATAAGGCTGGAAAGTTCGATGCGTGATGTATAAAACATGGCGCGTCCCAACGATGATCAGTTTTGCGACGGCCGATGCTGCAGGTACTCGCCGCTATCAGTGCCATTGTGTATTGCTGTAATCTGACTTTCCGTTTACCGGCCGACTGCTGCCTTCGTCAACGTCACGACCCCGTGACAATATAATAGCTATGCAAACTATGCAAGGTGACGAATGTCACTAAGCACACACCGCAGCTAAAATACGCAAGTACCATGACGCCGCTGAATTGGAAGATTTTAAGAGCTTACGATTAATTGAATAGAGACTGCTAAAGATTCATTTATCGAGCTTCGCTGTTCAAGCGCATGTAGTGTGATGGCCGTCGATGTTTTCTTTTCATCCCTGTGCATGCAGTATGTAACACGTATTGTCCATAATACCAATTGTTATTGGTAGAAAAAAATAAAGACTGCATAAAAACAGTTCGCATCTATAGCAATGCGGAATTCCTTTTTCTCTTTCGAAAGACGAACCCCAAGTCGTTCAGCATTCGTTGCATCGTGGGAGTGCTGATCGTCGGCATGTCCATGTCAGGGTCGCTGATCACCTCGTTGCGTAGCTTCTCGGACGTAGGCAGTTCATTGCGCATGAAATAGCTGTGCACTTTGCCCCGCAATGCCGCCAACGCAAACGTCTCGTAACGCAGCAGCCTCGTCTTGGCGGTCATGCGCTTCCCAGCTTCGCCCGAGAAATCCCGTTTCTTATGCTTTGGAGACGAGAGTGGGGCCCGCAGAGCTTCATACTTGATTCGAGTTACCGTTCGCATGCTCACTCCGGTGAGCTCGGCGACAGTCCGGCACACAGAATTCGTCGACAGCTCGGGCTGACGGCGCCTTACTCCAGCGTAGACATTGCAGATAACCTGCTTGGTTTGTTTGGAGACCCACTTCTTGTCACACTTAGAGTATAGCCTCCTCGGAGAACGAAAAGGAGAGTTTGCGGCCACACACGGTACCGCCGGCACCGGGGACGCCATTCGCTGCGAGAGCAACCAGCAGGCGGTGCGGAAAACGTGGTGCCGTCCAAGAAATAAAAAAGAAAAAACAACTAAGGCGCACGATAACCTTTTTTTTCCATGAACAGCTTCCCATACTTGTTCTATGTTTAAAATAAAGAAAGTTTTATTTATTAGGGCCAAGTAACTCTTAGACTCAGAAAATAAAATGGGTGCTATTTCCTGGCGCGCGCGCATGCAGGCGGTTCGGCTCTGTAGCTTCCACAGTGCTGTCAAGAAAAGCTGTCGCCGAGTATAGCGCTGGACGCGTCGGCGCCTACGAGCCACAGCGTTCCTAACATGCCAAAAACGCAGGCAGGCTAACCAAGATTGGCACAGTGTGAAGAACGCTGCTGCTTGCCGACGCCGCACGCGTGGGAGGCTAGCCGCTCCATATCAATCGGCCAGCTTCGCTGTGTCTTGAGCTTTGCGCGGCCTAGTGCAAGCTTTTGCTTTTTTTTTCTCCTGGCTCAGCGCGCCGCGGAGAGAAGGCAGGGGTTGCGAAGGGAGAGGGATGGCAAGGAGGAGACCGCGAGCGCATGCACGCGGTCTCTTCCTTCTTCTCCTCCGGGTTTCCATGGCTACCACGGCTACGCACCACAAATGACGGCTGGCTTAAACAGCTTCGCTGTTAAAAAGTCATCGCCCCTTCAACGTCGTGAAAATGGTCGAACAGCTAAGCTGTGAACACACTACTTGCTCGGGATGGGATGCGTCGGCGTCCAAGGGCGACGCTGTTCCTTACGATTCTTCTACGACGTTCTGGGGCAAGAGTCCTTACCTAAGCTCCGTGTATACTACAACAAGCGCTAACGCTAACTCCTCTCGCACCCTACTCCTCCGTTGAGCTACTTTTATTGCGATAGCAATTATATGGACACTTCAACCGGATTTATGCCGTCGGCGTCGCCGTCGCCGTCGCCGTGAGGTTCCGTATAGATAAAATCTGCACCGCGCGCCGTATGCCCGAGCGCAAGCGTGCTGGGACGCGCGCTATCACGGAGAGCGAACGCACTCAATCCCCCACGCGCAAGCAACGAAGCGGGAAGCCAGCGCCGGAGGGAGCGGGGGGGGGGGGGGGGGGGCACTTCTACTGTGCCAACAACCGCACTCGTCGCTCGACCGCACGGTCTCTTATCTCTCCCACGCGCAAGCAAGGAAGCGGGAAGCCAGCGCCGGAGGAAGCGGGGGGGGGGGGGGGGGGGGCGCACTTTTTTTCTGCCAACAACCGCGCTCGTCGCTCGCCGCACCGTCTCTTACTCCACACGGCTCTGACCTCTATGCGCCGCGTGCATTCGCGGCTCAGTTTCTGTTGAAGCGATAGACCGCACGTACCTTCGCCCGCAGCGGCGTATGCTTGCTGCCAGCGTTTTGACAGTCGTTGTCTGCAGTCATTCAGTGTGATCTCTTCATGTTTGTTTGTGCGCGCTCACACCACGCTTGTTCATTCAGTTAGTAATAGTCGGGTCACATTTTCCAACGCACGCTACACATGTAATGCTGCCCGGATCGGCAGTGCAGCGCTACAGGTGTGTCCCTTCGCACGCGCGCTGCCCACGGGAAGCGCTTCTCATCAACACCACCGTTTCACACGCGCCTTCTCGTGGTCATCGAGTCTCTCTTCATGTCGGTCTACTTACGCCGCAGCACACCTGCTTACTTAATCAGCTCATGTTTACTACAATTCATATTGCTACCAAAGCCGCTCACCTTACTTCGTATGACATTGCTGTGTTGCTATCGCATTCATTGCTTCGCCCTTAGGGCGAAACTGTGACATTTTATTGCGATAGCAATTATATGGACACTCAAAAGCAGATTTCTGCCGTCGGCGTCGCCGTCGCTGTCGCCGTGAGGTTCCGTATGACGTCAATGGAGATGAAATCGTCGCCGCGCGCCGAACGCTGTATGTGCGAGTGAAAGGGCGCGAGGGGAGCGCGCTTTCACGGGGAGTGAACGCACGGCGGAGAACAAACGCGCGTTCTGCGCCGTGCTCGCTTAAGGGCTGCAGAAGTAGGCGTCTCTTTCCTCCTCTACAATCACCATATATGTAGAGCAAACGTGCCTTCTTCCGACGCGCGGAAGGACGTGGGGGAGGGGGAGGGAAGGGAGGCGACGTTTAGCTGCGGCACCAAGTGCCTATTTATATCAGAGGCTCCGGCAACAGTCACCAACGCCGCACGCATTTTGAGCGAACGCAGGCAAAACGCCGACGGCGTCGACAACAGTTCTGCGTGTTGCCGGTGCTGCTGCATGTCCAAGTTTATACAGCTGATAAAGCTGCTATCATTACTCCGTATAGCTCTCTTCAAATTTGCTATCGCAATTGATGCTTCGCCTTTTAGGTGAAACTGCGACAACTTTTTATGAACAGTGTTACCTACACAGTCCCGCATCTACGGGGACCCATGTCGGCGTGCAAGACGCCACATACTCATTCACCCAAGTGGGTGTGGTAGTTGGTTTCGAACCATGTTCCCTATGCACAGATACAACCGATACAACAGCAGAATACCTCCATTGCTGCAGCCTATCTTGCGCACCGCAAAAATGCAAATCCTTGGTACTACGCTATCGCAAGAAACCTCAGACCCCAACATTACAATAAGTGGAGCGGAAGGACGTTACATAAACGTGCTACGCATCCTTGGGCTTGTCATACAAAGGGGCGGCCTGGGCTAAGGGAGCGGAGCATCAGAAAGTACAAATTACCATGGCGCAGTTGACCCACCTCATTAGAAAGATTGGCCAACAAGCGACACGGTCTCACAGAAGATTGCACCAGAGTTATCCAGTATCTCCCTATCAGTAGACCTACGTATGACATGTTGTATCTAGACCAGAAAAAAACGCAAAGGACAAGGCCAATATTGCAATTCATAAACTGCTCATGCTAGCCATGAGATTATCGCAGGCAGTACCCACAGACACGCTACTGAAGGTTGGACTTAGCAATACTTGGTAATTGCTAGCGGAGGCTCACAGCCTCTACCAACTGAGAACAATGACGCTAGCCGCCACGGGCCGTGTCCTACTAATAAAACTAAGCTGCTCTCTCGAACCGGGAATACACCGTCCGAGGCGCACACCCCTAGGAATAAAAGAGAAGCTACGTATCTCAAACCTTTCCAGGATCATGCTACCAGAGTACGACAAAGAGTGCTGTTCGTAAAAGCTAAGGCAGCTCAAAAAAAATGTGGTTGATCCCTCTTATATAGGAATCGGTATAGAACACGAAAGTGAAACGTGTCTTCACAGAAGTAGTGTAATGTTTATTGCACATTGATATATAATGTCTATTGGTGTTTTGTGGCTAAAGCGCCCTTAGGCGTTGATGCACCTACGCTGACGCCTGGTGGCACGTCTCCTCCATCACGACTACCAACGTCGATGACCATGAGCAACCGTCGTGCATATGGAAGCTGCACTACGCTGCACACGCTAGCACAACGCGAAAGACGAAGCACGTAACTGACACACTAATACAACGCGCAAGACAAAGCACGTAACTGAATCGTCACCGAGTCAAATCAGCGCGTACAGCGCGTCGTAATTGCAGCCTCCGCGTTCAACTTCAGAAACATTTTCAGAGCTAATTGCGGAGGCCACGCTCCGCTGTGCTGAGTACGGTGAACGCCACCTAAGTGGCGTTGGTAGTGCTTCTTGATGCCAGCGTCCCTTCGAATGCTGGCATCGAGGCGTCGTAGTGCTGATACCACCGAAGCGTTCACTGTCGGTGCGCGTTAGTGTCATAATGCAGTACTTCTCTTTTCTGCTCGTAGGCGGCGGCACCGCCCCGAGCAAGAGCGCGGGTACACGGAGGAGTGTTAGATATATAAGGCGCGTCTGTGTAGCTCTCTGCAAATGCGTTTGTGGCGCAATGGGTTAAACGCTCGGCGATCTATCGTCGCGGACCGAGAGGTCGCGGGTTCGATTTCCAAATTTTGCATGTTTGTGGAACTTTTTCTTCTGGTTTCTTTCTTTGTATTATGTTCTATGACGTATTTCCGTGACGGAAATACGTCAGTGAAGTCTTGGTGGACCCCGGCATAAAACACTTTCGTGTTAAAAAGGAAAAAAAAGAATGAGCAGCCCCTCCCCTTCCGAGGGAATACGGGGAAGCGAAGCTTGTGCGTTTCTTCACTGTTCCTCTAAACGAATTGCACTGACGAGTACCACGTTGTGCTCGAACCAAAACGGGTCACAAGCACTGCAACTGGCTCCAAAGTTCCGGTTGAGAAACTCGCATTGAAACCGGGCCGTCGCACAAGGGAAGTTGGCACTAGCGTTGCCGAAGCATGCACCACCGTTGTCGGGTTCCTGGAGGGCTTGACGAAGCTGACGTTCAGCCTCAACGTCGCGCTCCCGCAACATGGGGTTCGCGGCTCTTCGCTGATGTTTGGCCTGGGCTTCGGAAGCCCTACCACTAGAATCGGTACATCGACAACGAGTCCTTTCTCGAGTGAGTTCACGGCGTCGTTGCTCAACGCAGCCTGCTCCTTGGCGGAACAACCAGGGGATGGCTTTTCATCCGGTTGCCGAAACTGATGAGGCGAGGGAAGCCCGGCGGAGCACGCGCCAACCCCCTCTCTTCCCTTTCCCTCCTCGCGACACCCCAACCGACCCTGATTGATCGCGCAGGTCACGTGAGCCGGCGCCGGCGCAGCTCTCTCCGCACCTGCTCATTCTTTCTTCCTTTCTTTCTTTCCTTCTCTAATGAAGCAGACGCGCCCCTGTGCATGTGCCGACTGAAGAGGAAGACAAAAAATGTCGCAGTTTCACCCGAAAGGCGAAGCATCAATTGCGATAGCAAATTTGTAGAGAGCTATACGGAATAAGGATAAGGGTTTTATCAGCTGTACAAACTTGGACATGCAGCAGCACCGGCAACACACAGAACTGTTGTCCACGCCGTCGGTGTTGTGCCCGCGTTCGCACAAAACGCGCTTAGCGTTGGTGACTCTTGCAGGAGCCTCTGGGGGCGGCCAGGAGGTTTTCGACGAGATCAGAACGGGAGACTCGTCGAGCAGCGTCGGAAGTCCTTGCCACCTTCTCGCCTCACACGGTTTTTCTATAAATAGGCATTTTGTGCCGCAGCTAAACATCGCCTCCCTCCCCTCTCCCACCACCACGGCCTTTCGCGTGTCTGAAGAAGTCGCGTTTGCGCTACATATATGGGGATTGTAAAGGAGGAAAGAGACGCTTAATTCTGCAGACTTTAAGGAAGCACGGCGCAGAATGCGCGTTTGTTCTCCGCCGTGCGTTCACTCCCCATGAAAGCGCGCGTCCCTCGTGCCCTTTCACTCGCACATACGGCGTTCGGCGGCGCGCGGCGACGATTTCATCTCCATTGACGTCATACGGAACCTCACGGCGACGGCGACGGCAGAAATCTGCTTTGGAGTGTCCATGTAATTGCTATCGCCATAAAACCGTGCAGTGATCGCCAGCGAACCCCGTGCTACGGACAGCCCTTGCAGTGCCTTCCTATACCTAGCGTTCCAGAAACGTTGTCAACGAAAATAAACCTTGTCGCATTTGGTAGTTTGGTCTTGCAAGTCAGCTCACCATCCTTGGCCATGTTGTATCTAAGCACGGTATTCTTCCTGACACCGCCAAGCTCCGTTCAGTTGCTGCTTTTTCCAAACTATCCTCCGTAAGAGAACTTCGGAGCGTCCTTGGTCTCTGTTCTTACTTTCGCCGCTTCATTCAGAATTTTGCATCCCTCACCGCTCTCTTGAATCAGCTTCTACGGAGCGACTTGAACAATTACGCCTGGTCGCCTGCTTGTGACGATGCCTTCCTAGAGTTGCGTCGTCTACTAATATCGCCGCCTATACTACGTCACTTCGACCCGACAGCTCTGACCGAAGTACAAACAGACGCCAGCGGTGTTGCACTCGGCGCTATGATCGCGCAGCGCAAATGTGGATTTGACGAGTACGTCGTTGCATACTCAAGCCGCACCTTCACCAAACAGAGTAGAATTATTCCGTTACGGAGAAGGAATATTTGTCCATAATCTGGGCACTTGGTAAACTTTGACCCTACCTCTATGGCCACCCCTTCGACGTAATTACAGACCACCATGCATTTTATTGCGATAGCAATTATATGGACACTCAAAAGGTCACAATACGAGTTGAGTTCAACTCGTATTGTGACCTGCACACTGACCGGCTCTTCAGGGACCCCAAACGCACGCCGACCACGATCACTCGCCTCTCGCTCCCCCAACCCCCTCTGACGGTGTTTCTTTATATATAAAATTTTTTTTGCCACTTTCTCGCTCTCCCGCTCTTGTCCCCTCGTCTTAGAAACCGCGCCTAGCCAGTCAAGCGCCGGCGCTCATTTTCTTTTCAGTTTCTCCCTTTACAGACAGCCACAGCGGACATCGACGTGACGTCACTCCACTAACCCTTTAAAACTAACCCGCCGAGGATGACGAGGCCGCCTTTGACGAAGATAGGTCCTCCTATCGAAACGTTGGCCAGCCTTTCTGAGGCACCTTATCCCTGTTTATAATCTTATTCCTCGTGTGCTACTCCATTAGTCAGCCATCTTTTTTTTTATTTTAGCCCCAGCTTGTGTCTTGGGCATTGAAATCCCCGAGTAGGATCAGATCCTTACCCTTGGCCAGTGTACAAGCACCTCGGATGAGGGTATAAAAGTCTGTGTGGCGTTGCCGGGGGGGACTATAGGCATTGAGGATGAAAAGGCTGTGCTTGCTGGTCTTTTTCCGGCGCCGGAGAACGATCTCTACAATGACATGCTCAATATGAGTGTCTGGGATGACGTCATGGGCAATGACAGTGAGCGCCTTACTGACGAGAATGGCCGCTTTGCCCTCGGTCGGGCTGTCATAGGCCTCGTAACCTGACAGGGGTGGCGGCTTGGGTGATAAGGGTGCGTAGCTCAACCATTTCACGGGCGTGTTCGGCTTTAAGTTGTGAGAGTTCTTTCTTAAGCTGCTGGTTCTCTTGGGCCAGTGCTTCATATTGAAGTGTGGGTGGGGGGTTTGAGCGCGGAGCAACGGGGTCTTTGCCACAGTCGACCAGCTTACCTTGGCGGCCCTGTCGGGCGGCGGGGCGGCAGGCCGGCCGGCTGGTGCAGCGGAGCCCTTCTTTTGCAGGCCGGTGCGTTGGTCCTGGGTGGCGTGGCGTTCCGGCTGGGCACGGGAGCTGCGTTGCTCGGGCTGGGAGGGTTGAAGTTGGTCCAGGCCAGCTGGTGGGAGCGGCGGAAAGGACTGTGATCGGGAACGGGACCGGGAAGGGGTCTTTGAGGAGTCGTCATCGTTACTGAACCACCGGCAGCGCGCTTGGCGGCTGGCGTTGAGGGGTTCTGCTACGGCGAAGAGTTTTGAGACGTTGAGGACACTCCTTGGCCCCTGAGAGGTGTCCCTCCCCACAGAACTTGCACTGAGGAGTGCAGGGGTGGTTCTCAGTGGGGTTCAAAATGCGACACTGGCGGCACACGGCAGCGTCCGGAGTGGGTCAAACGTCCGAGCGATGACCAGGCTGGTAGCACACCTGGCACACTTGTCGGGTTGGACGGTACGGGTGGCACGCTACCTCCTCGCTGTAGTAGAGAACGTAGCGGGGAACAAGGGAGCCTTCGAAAGTTATAACGGCCGTCTTCGATGTCCCAAGCATGCGGGCGCTATGGATAGTAACGCCCTGCGTCCGCACTCGCAGGTTAGCTTTTAGTTCATCTGGAGAAGTTCCAGGGTCCAAACCATGTATAACGCCCCGTAGAGTGTTGTCAGGGGCCGCCACGTAGGTGTTGAAGTCATGATTGCTCCCGCCGAAGGCGAGCGTGGACACTCGACGAAGGAGCTCAGCTGTTTCGATGTGTGGAGTGCTTGCGATAATAATGTTCGACCCTGTACGGATCCGCACAATAAAGTCGTTGCCGGTGCACTTGGGGTGGTAGTTGCAGGCTGCCACCACAGCCCGAGAAACCTGGTGAGTTGTGAGTGTCTTGATATTTAGGCCCTTTTTGGGGCGCAGAATAATCTTGAAGTCGTGCCGAGGTAGCGGCGGTAGCCGGCGACGCGGCCGGCGCGTCTCTCCGGGCGAGCTCTTGGCGTTCGCTGCGGACGCGTCGGGCGTCGCTGCCGTTAGCGCGGTAGGAGGCGAGTTGTTTACCTGGGCGTTGCTCGCAGCGCCTGGCGGGGACTGAATTCCGGCCGGCCCGGTCGCCTGGCCTTCCAGTTCTCGTGCTCGATCCTGGCGCTTTTGTTTTTGCTTCTGGCGCCGGGAGAGCGCCAGTTCCCAGTTTGTGTCGGACTGTGTCCCTTGTTGTTGGGCAGCTTGCGGGAGCAGCGGGGAGGACGCTCGGTCGTCGTCACTGGCCGAGGTAAGTTCCTCCATCTCCTGTAGGTCCACGAGCTGGGGCGCCCGGTGGGGGGGGGGGACGCTAGAAGGGGCTGCATGGCCGGAGATTGTCCGGCTTGCAGACCCGACGTCGTAGGTGGTGTATCCATGGGGTTAAGGAGGCTAGCAGGTCATCGCTCGCCGAGTGCGAGCTAGGCCTACTTGCGAGTCTTAGCGGGTCAGCGCCCGCTTCGTTCTTCTCGAACCGATAGGAGGAGGTGGGATGGTCCTACCGGATGAGAGTGGGGTCCTCAGGTTCCCGCTGATAAGGGCTCGAATCTCCGGCACAGTGCCTGGGGCGATAGCGAGGTGGACCGGTCAGAACGGGCAAATTAGCGGAGCCGAGGTGACGTGCGACCGCTCAGCCCGGCGGCCATGTTGATCTCGCTTAAGGGCTGCAGAAGTAGGCGTCTCTTTCCTCCTTTACAATCACCATATATGTAGAGCAAACGCGCCTTCTTCCGACGCGCGAGAGGCCACGGGGGAGGGAAGGGAGGCGACGTTTAGCTGCGGCACCAAGTGCCTATTTATACCAGAGGCTCCGGCAACAGTCACCAACGCCGCACGCATTTTGAGCGAAAGCGGGCAAAACGCCGATGGCGTCGACAACAGTTCTGCGTGTTGCCGGTGCTGCTGCATGTCCAAGTTTATACAGCTGATAAAGCTAATATCATTACTCCGTATAGCTCTCTACAAATTTGCTATCGCAATTGATGCTTCGCCTTTCAGGTGAAACTGCGACAACTTTTTGTTGGTTGTTCATGTTGAAGGACCCCTTAGATCGATTAGCTCGCTGGGCTTTGCGGTTGCAAGATTTCGACATGCGCGTTGTCTACAGATCTGGAAGCCACCACACCCATACCGACGCGCTTTCCCGTTCACCCGTATGAACCGAAAGAGATGCCTGCCTCTCTGCCATTGACCCAGTACTTTCGTTCCCAGCAGGCTGCGACATGGCCTCGGAGCAACGCAAGGAAGCCTGGGTTAGTGCTCCTATCCGCTTCCTTTCAAACCCGACGACTGTTGCTCCACCTTCTCGAGCTTTGCGTCCTCAAGCTTCTCCCTTAGAAATGCGGTTTGGACTTCTCTATCACCGGAGTTACGTCTCTCACGTCCCCAATGGTTGCTGGTCATACCTCGACACCTTCGTGGTAAAATATGCTCTGCCTTCCACACTGACCCGCATGCGGTCTTGAAGATATACACACGGCTCCGCTCCAGGTTTTATTGGCGTGACATGTACACCTTTGTGTGCTAGTACATTCGCTGGTGCCCTCAGTGCCAACGCCGCAAAATTGCTGCTCAGCATGTCTCTGGTCCACTCAAGCCAATCCAGTGTCCCAGCAGGCCAGGCCCTTCGATGGCATTGGCATTCACCTGTATGGACCTATTCCGAGCAGTTCTTGCAGTTCTTGCAGTTCTTGCCTCAGGAACTGCAACAGTCAGTTTCCCTCTTCAGTGGGAGCTCGACGACGCACGGGCGAAATCAAACGCCGAGTTTCTGACTGGCAAGACTGTCTGTCAAGACTGTCTGTCCAGACTGTCTGTCAAGACTGACTGCCTGGGTGTCAAGACGTCGCGGTGAAAATGGACGCGTGGCGGAGTATTATGGTGCGTAGCTGGGCGTGCGTAGGTATGCGTAGCTGGGGCGCGGCGGCGACGGAAGCGTGCCACATGGCCAGCATTGCCGCAGGCGAAGCAGATAGGCGGTTGTCTTGAGAGCGCCACGACTCGGTTGGACAAAAAAAAACTGCGGTGACGGTCGGGCAACTGGAAATGAAGCCGGATGCATAGACGATGGAAAGGAAGCTGTCGGCGCAGGTGGCCGTGCAACCACGGCTGCGTAACTGAGCGGCACCGATGTAGGGTGAGTGGTAAAGTTGGTATAGGACAGGCGGCACACTCATAGGATTGGGTGGGGGTCTGTAGCAACTGCAGGAAGCGCTTCAGATATCTGAGTCCGGATGGCATGCTGTAGCGTTGGAGTCTAGATGCCGTAGGTGCGTCGCTGTGAGGCAGCAGCGAGAGCTGCCTGGCCACCTCTTCAAGAATAAAATCTTTGATATGCTGCGAGTTGGGCAGAAGGTCGGTAGAAACCGCAATGCTCGAGACGGAATCGGCGTGCTGAATGTTCTGGCGGGCGATGGAACGTTGGCGGCGCAGCTCATCAAAGCTCTGGCATAGGTTCCTAAGGACGGATACGCTCGTTGGGCTTTTTGCCAGCAGCATCTGGAATGCACCGTCCTCGATTCCCTTGATGATATTCTTGATCTTGCCATCCTCTGACATGCTAGGATTTACACGCTTGCACAAATCGAGAACATCCTCGATGCAGCTGGTGAATGTCTCTCAAGGCTGATGTGCGCTCTGGCGTAGACGCTGTTCTGCGTGTAGCTTACGCACAGCTGGGCGATCAAACACTCCGGCAAAAAGGGTCTTAAACGCTGACCAGCCTGTAAAGTCTGATTCGTGGTTGAAAAACCAAAGTTTGGCTGCGTCGTAGATGTAGAAAGGCACGTGGGTTAGCTTAGACGGGTCGTCCCATTTGTTATGGGCATTTACACATTCGTATGATGAGAGCCAGTCTTCCACATCGTGACCCACCCACTGAAAATGGGTGGGTCACGTTCACGAGGGACGCCGGCGCAGACGATACTGGCAGCGGGTGGTGAAGGCAACTATTTATTTATTTATTTATTTATTTATTTATTTATTTATTTATTTACAATACTGCCAGTCTCATATCGACACCATGGCAGGTGGGCATATGATTGCACACACAGTGCATGCGTTATGCAAAGAACGGCAATATATCCATGTAAATGGGAATACATCAAACAGGTTCAATGCGCAATTTTACAACAATAATAATGTTAATAAAGAGAGCAAATGTTACCAAAACGAAGAAAGAAATATAGGAGGTACATTTTTAGTTATAGTTCAAGAAGTGGGAGTTTTGATGATTATATGGGCATAAGAACTGTTTTTTCCTATCTACTTATTTCATCTTCCAATAACTTAACAAAATCGGACTGCGATACTGTGTTAGTTATAGATGCATCTAGCTTATTCCACTCGCGAACAACACGGGGGAAATAGGAAAACTGAAAAGTATCGTTATTACAAAGGATTTCTTTTAGTGTATACGGATGATTATGACGAAGTATGCGGGATCTAGAAAAGGTAACCTACGCAGAAGCATATATTTTTACTCGTTTGTGAAGTATTTGATGCAGAAATTTTAGACGAGCTCGTTTTGCTCGAACTGCCAAAGTTGCAAGCCCTGACTGTGTTAGAAGAAGAGTAGACGAATCACTGCGCCGGTATTTTCCGTGGACAAACCTAATTGCCTTTCTTTGGATACTTTCTAGTTTAGATATATTAGATTTAGTGGACGGGAACCATACGACATTAGCATACTCAAGGACAGGTCTCACAAATGTAGTGTAAGTTAAACGTTTGACGTTAGCTGGTGCCATCCGCAGGCACCTTTTGAGAAAAAAGAGTTTTCGTAATGCACAAGAAGTAATGTTGTTAATATGTGACGTCCAGTTAAGATCGGACGTGATTGTTAAGCCAAGATATTTATGCTGTTGAACCCTAGTTACGAGGCTGCCGTTAAGTGTGTAGGGTGCTTTTTTCTCGTTACTGTCATACAAACCTTTTTTTTCATTAATGGTCATTTGCCAGTTATCACACTATTCGGTTATTTTTGCTTGTGTGTTATTGAGCAGAACTTGATCCTCGTGATTACATATTTCTTTGTATAGTATGCAGTCTTCTGCAAATAGTTTAATTTTGCAATCAATGTTGTTTGTAATGTCATTGATAAAAACCAAAAATAATAGTAGACCTATTACTGAGCCCTGTGGGACCCCTGATGTAATAGGCACCGCAGCAGACGGGATGTTTTAGATGACGACAAATTGTGATCGGTGAGGTAGGAAGTTTTTTATCCATGCAGTAATGGGTCCATTGCCAATCACAGTTGTAATTTTGACAGTTACTTTACTATGACACACACAATAAAACGCTTTACTGAAATCTAGTAAAAGTAGGTCAGTTTGATTATGATTATTAATACTTGAAGCAAGATCGTGTACCACCTCTGTTAGCTGATTGACTGTCGATAAACCTCTTCTAAAACCGTGTTGAATATCGACTACAAAATGTTCTTCGAAATATGCGTTTAAGTGTTTGACAATAATGTGTTCCAAAATGTTACATGATGTGCTGGTGAGTGAAATTGGTCTGTAGTTGGATGGTAGGTTAGGATCGCCAAACTTATGAATCGGTACAATTTTAGCAATTTTCCAATCTTCTGGTAAGTCTGATGTTGAAAGTGACTTGCGGTAAATAAGGCCAAGATATTTACAGTTACATTCAGCATATCTTTTCAAGAACTCATTGAGAATGTTATCGGGACCGTTTGCTTTCTTCCCGTCTAGCTCAAGTAAGTGCTTAAATATTCCAGAGTCGTTTATTGTTAATCTGTCAATAGTGGGGAATGATGGCGGTGGCAAATATGGAAGTGTGTCGTTATCCTTAGTAAAGAATGAGTGAAAGTGTTGGTTAAAGTTATCAGCGAGTGCCAATTTTTCCTCGCGTGGACCATCTCGAGTCGCTGCAGGGGGTGTGCGAAAAAAGTTCCAAAAGCGATTAGGGCTGCGATTGATAAGGTTAGGCAATGTTTCATTGAAATACGCATGCTTCGCGAGCTTAGTCTTTAACTTGAGTTCGTTGGTAGCGCGAAATAGTTGCGATTTTTTTTGTACTTTCACCTTTCGTTTTGATATTACGGCGCAAGCGTTTTATTCTGCGCTTGACAGGACTTATATCGCGTGTTATCCAAGGATTGTTTTTTTGTGATTTTTTTGCTTTTTTTCGTGATGTATTGGCGCATGCAGTGCGAGACTATATGCTTGAAATGAAACCAAAGTTCATTGACGTGAACAGAACTATCGTTGGCCATTTCGTAAAATTCTTGGTATTCGTGCGCTAAATAGGTTAGTATAGCGGAATCATCTGCTTTTTGAAAATAAGGGACCCTAACTTCGGTAGTTGTGGCTGTTGCAGTGCATCCGAGCGGCAGCTGACACTTTGGTATGCTGTGATCTGAGATACCGTTTATGATCTCCGAGTTCACTAGATCTAGGGGGAAGTCGTCACTAATCAGTATTAAGTCTAGGGTGTTATCGCTTGTTTCTTGTGTTCGCGTAGGAGAGGTTACAACTTGACGAAACCCGAAATTAAGCATCAAATCAATGAGCGAACTTGATGAGAGTGAAGTGTGATGCATGGTGTTCCAGTCAATATCAAGTAAATTGAAGTCTCCCATAAGAATAACTCGGTTAGTCGCATGCTTCTGCATAAACTCCTGCACAGCAATAACACTTTCGTGACCAGAAAGAGAACTTCTGTAAAAGCAACCAGTAAGTATTGCAAAGTCATCGCACATAATTCTGCAGAACACAGTCGCAACATCTGGACCGTCGGGCATCAATACAAAGCGTAAAGGCTTCTTAATAAGCAGAACTACGCCACCGCCTCCAGTTGGTCGATCTTTACGGATAACCGAGTAATTTGGGGGTGCTATTTCGTGGCTGGATATTTCTGGTGAAAGCCATGTTTCAGCAATGGCAACTATGTCAGGGCTGTGTTAAAGTAACAGGTTTTCTAATGCTTCAGTTTTATTGACAATACTTCTGGCGTTCCCATTTAGTAATGTTATTTCTGTGAATGTTTGTGGCTTCGAGTTACTGGTCGACTTCTTTCGGCGTTTTTTGGAACTGCGACTGACTCTCATGTTTCTTTCGTCATCCCAGACAAACATGTTGTCATTAATGTACAGTTATAAAGAAAATATAGGTACTTTTTCTCTTTTCTCACGGTTTGATTTAGTACTTTCCCAGAGTTTTCTTCTCTTTTCCCGCACTCTACGACTGAAGTCTTCACCTATAGAGTAGTTAGTGTTCTTGAGTTTGTAGCCTTTCTCCAATATCGTTGATTTGTTTCTTGAGTCAAGTAGCTTTAAGATGACCGGTCTGTTTTTATCTTTAATCGGTCTGCCTAAGCGATGCATTCGTTCTAAGGCAACTGGCTCTAAACCAAGGGTATCCTTGATGATAGTTTGATTGACACTGTGTTCCAATGTAGAGCTGTTTTCGCCCTCAACCTCGGGTAGTCCGTAAACAATAATGTTTGATCTTATGCTATGGTTTTCCAAATCATGAACCCTGCTTTCTAATCTTTTAAAGGCTCTTTCCAATTGCAATATGTTGTTTTCGCATGAAACCACTTTTTCTCCAAGTTTGGAGAGGGCGTCTATCTTCTTTTTAATTTCGGTTAGCCGATGTTCTTTGATATCTTTTATGTCGGTTGCGATATCCTTTAGTTGTTTAGCAATCTGGCCTAACTCGGGGCCTGGATTCTCTTCTATATCCCCAGCTACTAAAATAAGTTTCCGTAAAATACAAAACAACATCGGCAACTGCAACAACAAGCCGCGGGCACGGCAGCACCAACAAGAAGGGGCTACTAGATCTAAAACACTTATCGTGTCGCCTCCTCACCTGTATGAAGAAGGACAGTGGATTAGACGTCTGCATTCTTGTGGTACTGCCATGCCCAATGGCTGCTGGCATTGAAGGAAGACCATATATAGTCGGCAGAATAGGTGGCGCTCGATGTCGGTCATGTGTCCAGCAGGGCGCGTCGGTCCCCGAACCACGTGTCCAGTTGTCCCAACACAGATAGTAGGAATCATCTGGCGCGTAGAAACCGGTGTTGTTGCTATGCGTTACGATGATCATCTCTGGCAGCAGCCCGGTGCGCGCATCCCCACCGATAAGGAGTATATATATATATGTATATATATATATATATATATGCTGACAGCGCGCTGTATGAAGGACAGTGGATTAGACGTCTGCATTTTTGTGGTACTGCCGTGCCCAAGCAGCGGGTGGTGAAGGCAACTGTGTGGCGGGATCAGGCATAGTGCAGGACGATCTTTTTGGCAGGGTTCAAGTGCGGACCTCCAGGACGAGGTGAAAGATCTCAGCAACATCCGCCAAATGCGACGAGGTTTATTGTCATTGACAACGTTGCTGGAACGCTAGGCATAGGAAGGCCTTGCAAGGGCTGTCCGTAGCACGGGGTTCACTCGCGATCACGGCACGGTCCTTCGTCTTCCTCTTCTGTCGGCACATACACAGGGGAACATCTGCTTCATTACACTTCTATCTTTTTCTTTCTTTCTTGTCCTTGGCTCACATCCGCATCTTCAATGCGGGTATGCGGCACACGTGAGTTTTTGCGTGACTACAACGCCACCGAAACTTGTGAGCCAATACAAGCTTCGCTTCAAAAATACTACAGCGAAGAAAGAAGAGCGAAATCATCAGATACACGGATGCGGCAAAATACAAGGGCCAGGAGAACTGCGCTTTAAGCGTAATTGACGAAAACGAGAGGAAGATAACGGCAGCAACACTGCAAACCGGATATGTTACCGGAGCGGAAGAAGCGGCTGTAGCCCTGGCAATCAGCACGTCTAAAGGGGCGCGTATTATCGTCAGATTCTCGCTAAGAGACCTGCAGAAGATTCCAGAAAAGTACAATCAGCTACACAGGCCACAAGTTACTGCAAAACAAGCCCGTATCAGACGTCCACATAGAGTGGACGCCGGGTCACGGAACGCTGCACGGGGACCTCGCAGCACACGCCGCAGCCCGAGAACATGTACACCGAGCATTCCCATGCACAGGAACACCCCCCCCCCCCACACACACACACACACACACCGCCACCACCACCTCCGAGGAAGATGGGAAAACTATCCGCCGCAAATTGTGTACGAATATGCTACAGTAATCTAGACACTTACCAGGGCAATCCCGTGGGCGCTGTCATGTGGTGACGCGTTCATTGCTTGTCTCAGCTGCCTCCGTTGCCTGTTTACATTTGATGTGCATGGCGCCCGGTGCGCCGCAGGCAACTTCTATTTCGACGGGTGTCGTAGACGGTGACTTGGTGACAGACACAAAGCTTTGACTACATTTTCAAAGACCATGTAAGCGCTTTCGTAGCTCATTACGCCTGTTCAAAGAGCGCGAGCACCGTATAAGGCACTTGTACTAAAAGCGGCGCTAGACATGTATTCGGAGTGGTCCAAACTTGCTGCTTATGAATTAAATGAAATAAATCAAGATTAGTGTGTTTCGTTCCCCGCTATTTATTTGGCAAACCTCTCGAAAGCGCGGCTTGTCATGTATGTGGCTCGTAAAAATTCCCCGGCGTGGTCATTATCATATTGCTTATTTTCTGCCTAATCGCTCGCGCGTGTGCGTAGTTGCAATAGATTTGTTCTTGCTGCGCACATGTACTTGAAGGTAGGTGTTCTGTACTTTGTAATAGCTTGTAGCGAAGACGTATTATCGCTAGTCACCTGCTTGGCCTTTGCACCGTCACAAAAGGTTCAGCTTTGGACATTCGTGTGTTGTTGATGTCGTCGCCGTCACCTATGCTTCGGCACATTGAATCAAGTGTGCGCTCATTCATTTCAGAAGAGTGAGCTTAAGTTGGGATGTGAGTTTGGGTAGATGTGTTTAAATAACGGGTGAGAAACGTACTATGACAGGAAGTGGCGCTACTCCTTTTCGCACTGTGTAACAAGTAGTACTCACTCTTGCCGACGTGCCGAGCTTGAAGTCCTTTTCTTGATGGTAAGTGATGCAGTGGTGGCGGATGAGTGAATTTTTTTATCGTCGAAGAGGGCCGTGCATCACGAAAGACCGGCAACCCAGGCAGTCCTTCTGTAGCAGCGGTCCATGAACTTGGTCGCACAGATTCATTCAATTTGGTAATATGCAAATCACTGTTTTTGCAGCTAACTACTGCAGACGTCTTCACTCTCCCATTCGACATTTTGCAGCATGAATGGAGCTCAGTGCTTTAGCGATCACCCAGTTAGATTTCTGACAGCTCATCACACACTATAGCAGGGCTGAAGCGGTAATGTTTTTGTAATGGCATGCTTTTGCTGAGGGAACACGCCGAAAGGGCTATCTCCTTCCCCTAGAGCAAAGTTCTCCGCGAAAAAGGCCTATAGAAAGAGATAAAACACTACTCAGGTCTCCATAAGAAGCTTACCATACAACACGGCGTCATTTGGAGGAGACTTCAAACGGGAACATACCTGCATGGCACATTGCTAAATGCCACTTTTTCCAATACCTATTCAAGGAACGGCAAGTAATGCCCGAACGGTGCTAACGCCCTATACCACATAGTATTGGAATGGAAAAATCCTCTAACAACTCCTCAAGACCCACCGCCAAATGAAGACCAATCGGAGGCCCGGTTGACAAGTCATGACCCCACAACCAGTTTATCCTGGTAACTCAGACATGGCAAGCAACGGAGGACCATGGTTTCCTGAAATGAGAAAACCATCCATCTAGATATAAACTAAACAAAAAGCATTGTCACTGAATAAAGTTGATTCCTACTCCTCCCCGCTCATTCACTACTTCATTCGAGACTAGCAATTGCTCCATGAAAACATCAGCAGCAATAGAAGAAGAGTGGACAAATAGACCACGTTGCTTTCTTTATGCAAGGCTGACTACCCTAGTACAAACAATTAAACGTTTCATTTACACCTTCGATAATTACTTCTTTATTACATTATCACTGGGCTCGTTGCCCATACCCAACAGTGGGTTTTTGCCATTCTACAAAGAATGATCATCATCGTTGTCTTGCACCACATAATTCATGGCCGGTACCGCAGAGTGGGTGGCACCAGGTTACTCTGAAACAACAACAGCTTGTCTTGCTCTAATACCAACTATCACTGGAGGAGTTGTCTGCGCCTCTGACGTCCCAATGCGAGGATGGAAGCCGACCGCAACCGTAAGCGTGCAAATAGTCACCGTTTTTCGTCTGCGGTTCTGAGGAATTTTATGGTGTTTCAGACTCGCTCTTTTATGTCTGGACGTTATAGTAGGGCTGATGTTGCCACATGATCCAACTATGCTGCTACGAAGCAGCCACTGTTCGTTTGCTTGTTAGATGTTCTCCATGATCGCATGAGCTTGCGGGTGTGGCTAGTTGTTCGCCAAAGCAGTTTCTGAGCTCAGGTAGTGGTTTAAATATCCTTGTGCATCAATTACTTAAGGATTATATTTGAATAGAGAGTATGTACGCATTACGTCAATATCAATTCAACACTGAAACTTCGTACGTTCTATGGCGTGAGACTATTGTCGCTAATTCTTGCATTGGTCTCATTTTTTCCCTCGGTTCTCTGCATCTCTTGCCAATACACCTGGAAGAAGAGCTTAGGTGAGAAGTGCTGCTTTTCTATGATGACCTGGATGTCAACATTGATTTTAACGCGATAGCTTTAAGGACCCCACGTCGCAAAAAATGCGGTGTCGGCGTCCGGCACCGGCACCCCGTGAGCGAAAATTTCCGTATATATTTAGGTATATCTATATGCCACGCCTTGCTATATGACATACGGTATATGAGGGTAATATTACCACACAATTCGATCACTAAAGTTGCTCATAGCTTGTCTTACATTCTTGACAAAGTTATTCCTCGGAATTTTGAGAATGACTGCCCACAAACAAATGTCCTGAAACAAAACAGCGACACCGCATGCCTTTTATGTTATATCTTCTCAGAAGAAAATTTTAAAAGTACTAAACACTAACACAAGCCTGAAATTGATGTAATCTTTTGGGCGCGGCTGTGCACTACCTCCAGGATTGGCCCAAGCAAGAGGCCGAACTTCTGCCAGAAAGCTCGCCTTCATGCATAGCGTGCGCCGCAAGCGTTTCCTGGTAAATATTACGGTTACATACGCTGCAGTTGCGCGAAGCCTGAGAAGCAGTCAGGGATCTTTTAATGCTCTTGCGTTTCACTCTTAAAAGCCAGGCTTATTCGTCCTCCATTTTCTTTATTTTCTTTACATTTTTCTAAATGTCCGCTTTACAAATGTTTACAGAGACACGCATAAGAGCTTTGCGCGTGGTTGCCTGCAACAATCCTAATTGACGGGGCTCGTTGGTGAGCAAATCAAAGCATGAGTTCCACGAGCAACAAGTTATGAGATGATATGGTTAGTTTAGATTTAATTAAGCGAAGTGCTACAACTTTGCGTAGTGCCCCTTGCAGAGTTCTTCCGAATAATGTACAGCCATGTTATATTTGCCCTCAATGCGCGCATATTTCTCCGAAGTGTCTTGCATCGACGCCATTTACACGTGTTCTTTGGGACTTTAATTAGATGAAAAAGAGTGGGGTGTCAAGATATTATCAAGTCCACAAATAATGCTACACAAATGTATGTCACTATGAAATTTGTAATTTTTGTGCAGCTGAAAACGAAGGAGTACCCGGGCGTGAAACGCTTTGAAATTCAAGTGTACGAAGGGTACCGATAAAGAGACAGAAGGACCGAAATCGTTTTTCGTCGCCTGACGACGGGTGCCTACAACGTAGCCAGAGACAATGCGAGCTTCGTACGCGTAGCGGCTGCTTTATTGTTTTCTGGCGTTGTTTAACTCACCTTGTAAACAGTTGTAAATACAAATAATAGAAAATTCTTAACTTCACATTTTTCACAGTCTATGGATGGTACGAAATTTTTTTTATGTGGTATGAAGGGGTGTCATTGGGACAGCTTGTTCAATAGCTAGAGTATATGCATTGATCCTCCCGTTCCTGTCCAATAAATTATTGATCAGCTAATCCAGAAGCATACAACTAGCTCACTAAGTACACATGGCAAGTTATTTGTTTCAACCGAAGTTTCCGATAAAAATGAACTGCAGTAAACATCTAACTAGTGCGAAAACTGTACGATACCTGTAAGCCTTGAACGGAAAGTGATTTGAACAGAAAAAAAAATCACAGCATATCCACGAAGTGAATGATGATGAGTGGGCGAAGCACCGGGGGATCATTCGGGTAAACCACAGCTACGGACGAGAGATAAAGAGAGCGCGCGTCGGGAACGAGAGAGAAAATTACACCATCTTCCCGTAGGGGAACCCTGAGTTGTATGCGAAGCAGCCATGGGGTCGACTCAAGGTAGTTTTATCAGCTGTATAAACTTGGACATGCAGCAGCACCAGCAACGCGCAGAACTGTTGTCGAGGCCGTCGGCGTTTTGCCCACGTTCGCACCGAACGCGCGCAAAGTGGAACCGGAAGTGGAAGCGGAACCGGAACGCCATCTAGTGAACACTTAATAAAACTACAGGTGGCTACGGACACACAACGCCATCTATTGAGCAATTCATAAACTAGAGGTGGCTACATACTACTACTACTACTACTACTACTACTACTACTACTACTACTACAGAGGAGGGAGCGACCCACACCCTAAGGAGCTTCGCCCCTAAATACGGGGGTAAGGCGGAGAGGCCACAGCGTCTTACACGAGCTTCTTACACGGGCCGTAACGCGCTAGCACAAACGCGTTAGAAACGCGCAGTCTTTCGTTAATGTTGGGTATTTATTGTCATCGTGGTGCGCCAAATACAATCTCACTATCAGGGAGGGAGCAGTCTGCCTTACTGGAGCAGTGTTTTTTTTTACTTCGGGTGTTCCTACACTGCACTACGCAACACCCCAACGACCGCTGCTTTGCGTCTGCGCCCGGCACCGCGACACAAACGAGAGCAGTATCCGCTTGCGAAGACAGAGCCATGCACCTAAAGGGTGCTAAATGTGTTTCAACACGTCGAAGTGTTTTCGTTCACGCGAATCTCCTGAACGGTGCAGTATGCACTGATAACCAATACATGAGCACGGAGTGCTTTGAAATTAAAGTTATCCGATTCATCGTCAATCTCACAGGTTCATTGATCCCCTCGCGACTATCGCACGATTTCCTATGTTACTGTTGGAACAAAAAACACAACAAACTCACCAGAAACATCGTAAGAGCACAAGAGCAAAATTTGTGCACGGCGCCATCAACGCAAACGCAAATGCCGGCTAGCCTAGGGACAAACTCCTACAAAACGAGCAAAAGAAGTTCTCCGCCGTAGTACCTAGGCAAAGTCAGATATGCAAGGGGCAAAAGCCCCGAGATTTCCTGCAAACGCGGCGTGCCCGACATGTAAGTTGCAGTTGTAAGGCTTAATCGGGCTCAGCAGATTGCTGTGCAGAGAGCATTACAAGCCGCAGCTCGCCGTCGACGCCGGGCGGACAGTTCAGATCGTTCTCGTCAAAACGAGACAGAGTGCCGCGAAGACCCTGTTGTGCGTGGTGCGCAAATTGGAGCTACTCTTGAGCAGCTCCACCAGCTTACGCTGTGACTGTGCTGCGTGTGCCGCGCAGGCCTGTGACTTCGTTCTTTTAATACAATGATTTTAATCACACGCCTATCCCAGGTGGGTGATTGCGTACAATTCAGAAGCATTTGTTATTTCAACACGTTTTCCAACTAGGCTACTCTACTTCTCGGGTGTAATATTATTACGTACACATTATAACGTTCCAATTAATATTCGCGACTCAATGATGGCTCCAATTTTGCTAAAATCCCTGCAAACACTTTTGTCGAACACAAGGCCCAGTATATATAAGAGGACCTGCTGAAGACAAATGTCCCCTGTTCTGCTAACTCTGTCCAATGACCCTGTCCTGACAAATGACCCTGTCCTGCTGCACCAAATGCGTATCTTGAAACCGGGCGCAAGGGGAACTGGCGACGGAATCTCCAACGCGAAAGGAGGAAAGCGGGAAGGCAGCGCGGGAGGGAGGGCGGGGGCGACTTCTACTCTTCTAACAACTGCGTACTTTGCGCCGGTGCGGGCTGTCGGGCAGTATCTTGAAAGCGATCTTGGCCTGCGGGTATACAAATGGCAATAACGTCCTTGAAACGACACAAAATGAACACATATTGTTGACCTAGCTTGAAAGAGTAGGCTTCATCATTCCTCACCACTGACGGCTGTATTTTACTTATTCTTCTGCTTTTCTCTTCAGCTATTACACAAATGTGAAATTGTCGCGCCTGGAAGCCCCCCTAATTCAATATGTGCTTTACGTAACCAAAAGCGCTCTTAAGCACTGCCGGAATATTTCGTGCATTACGAAGTGCAACGGAGCTCAACCCCTGGAGACCGCAGCAGATGTGGTCTCCATTTTGAATGGGGTAATCTCTGAGTCTGGTGCCGTTTATTGGCACAGAAAGATGTCTGCAAGTATAGTGATGCATTAGGTATCTTCAATTTGTCGTACCGGACTGTCCAGCACTGCCGAAGGTACTGGCTACAACAAATGACTGTCAGCGTATCCAGCTTTTCAGGCAGACCTGGCCAGTCTGGGACGGCAAATAGAAGAGGCCCGGTGTGCGCGATGCCCATAGTCCACTGCTCTCCATCTTCCCAGAAATTCGGCGCTCGTGCATTCGTACAGCGAGGAGGAGACAATTCGCTTCCTGGCGGTCGTGCTGAGCGTCAGTGGAGTCACCTTCGTCCTGCTGCTGGCAGCTGTTTTCTTAGGCCTCTGTAAGTCTGCTATACAAGGGATCTCCCATGACTTGTGTTTTACAGTGACTCAGTATTACATAGTTCCGCAGTTATCGTGTAAACAAATCCGGAGTTTTTCAAAACAATGATCTGTTAATAAGGGACGCAGTGGTGCTTGGGCTCCGGGTTCGTTTAGAACATCTAGAGTGGTTTAACGTGCGCCTAAATCTTGGTACACGAGCTCTTTAGCGTTGTTCACCGGTAGAAATGCGGCCGCAGCGGCCGGGATTGAACCCACGACATCATCAGCGTAGCATCATAGCGATTGGTAGGGTATATGACCGGAACCGCATCGAATACTGGAAAAAGCGTTATTTTTGCTCGAACAGGGACTGAACCATACCGTTAGAATTTTTTTTTCACTCCGCAGTGGAACCGCAAAGAAAAATATGCAGGTCCCATACACTCTGGGAATCGATTTAAGGGAAGCTTTCTGTGCGGTGTGCGTTCATTGACGATATTTGGCGCTGATGGTGACGGCATACGACAGTCGTGATGCGATGTTAAATGTTACCTTGCCTGCACCACTTGTGTTTGTCCACGTGGCACAAAGAACACAGAGAGACGTGTCATTCATTCCCCCATTCCTTTGCTGAAGACAGCCCAAATGAGCAATGCTTTCTCACGACGCATTGTCTTTATCCCTTGTCCTGTTAAGTAAACTGCCACGAGCGCAGAGGGGTAAGGTTAATCATCCGTTTTCGTCAGCAGAACTGATCGTTGGGCGAGTTGGTACGTATTCATAGTGAAATATTTAGCGCGCACAATGTACAAGGACACAGTGAAGGGGGACACACGAGGGCTTACTCACAACTGTTTGTTTTCGTAAAGAAACAGAACATAAATACACCAGCCATCTGCACTGAGCATGTGCAACAAGAGTCATCAGTATATACAGAAACAGATTTAAAACAGATTAAAAAGGTTCAACTGGTATTAAAAATGCAAATTCTTTGTCAGTGATTGCAACCGATGGTGGACTTGTGCATTTTCAGCACACCTTTTGATATGGAACGCTTCTGTTATTTCACGGGTTAGTTTGTTTTTATCTGAAAACAAAATGTCAGTGTCAAAAAATACCGGATCACAAAGACATAGATTGCAGTGGTTCAACGAGTGCAAATGATTTCCTTTACCGAGAGAACGTTCATATTTATTTAGACGGGTGTTTATGCACCGACCGGTTTGTCCTATGTACATGTTGCCACAAGTTATAGGAAGCCGGCACACAACACCTATTCTGCTTTCTGTGAATTTTTGGTCTTCTTTAAGACCGCAGCTGCATTTTCTTACCCTATTGTCAAACGTTTTTGAAATAGCTTGGCACAGTTTTCGCACCTTGTTAGGAGCGCTGAAAACCACTTCAACGCCATATCGGCTGGCAACAGTATTTAGGCCATAGGAAAAATAATGGACGTAAGGTACAACCGCAAGGTGCTTCCGGTTCGTGTTATGCCTGTTCCTTGAATATGTGGGTTGTACACCCTTTACTATTTCAATTACCTTTTCGGCTGCTCTGACTATAATGTGTTCCGGAAATCTCACTGAAGCTAGCCTTGTTACCTGATTGGCAAAGCTTTCTTTTATTCAGTGGCAACAAGATTTTACCAAAGCCGCCCGAAGGCAACACACTACAATTCCGCTTTTTACAATCTTGGAATGTCCTTGTTTGTACTGTAATATGGGCTTTTTTGATCTAGGGCTGTACATCCAGCATGTGTGGTTGGGTAGCAATCGCAAAGACAAATCTAGAAACTGTAGTTCGTTTTCTTTGGCAATCTCATGGGTAAACTTAAGGCCTGGGCCACCTTCACGAAACACATTTAGTACATTAACCACATGGCAGCCATGTTCATTCCCATCAAAAATAACCAAAAAATCATCAACAAATCTGAAAATTTTTGCAAAGCTTCCTAAAGCGCTGTGAATACTTTCGTCTACACGAGCTAGAAAAATGTCGCTCAGTGTAGGGGCTACCTTGGGACCTATACATGTACCGGAATTTTGCACATACATTGCTTCATTCCAACCGTTGCAACTCTTGTTGCACATTCTCAGTGCAGATAGCTGGTATTAAGACTGAGAGATTGGCTCCAACCAAATAAGGAAATTTACTAGCCCGACGTTTCGGAACCAATTCGGCTCCTTCTTCAGGGGGTATTCTTCGGAGGTGGCGGTGTGCCGCTTTTAAAAGGTCCATCGTAAGAAAGGAGAGGAAGGGGGGAGAGAGCGTCAGGTGGGGAGACAGTTGACGGGGCGCCTGTTCTTGACAGACGAAAGAGGTGGTGGGGGAGGGGGGGGAGGGGCGTCTTCGGCGTCGCTGGTCTGCTGGGTTGTCCGATGCTGGGAATGCGTTGACGAGGTGCGGGGAGGGGGGGAAGGGGGACGAGATGTTTTGGTGTTGCTGACCTAGAGTGGGGTTCCTTTCTTGCCTTCGTCGCGCCTGCAAGGCCATGAATATACAAAGAAGGAAGGATGCCCTTCACGCGGTTTATATTACCCGCCGTGTTCTGAATGTGCCACGACTCCAGTAGCAGCCTCTTTCGTCTGTCAAGAACAGGCGCTTCGTCAAGTGTCTCCCCACCTGACGCTCTCCCCCCCCCCCCCTTCCTCTCCTTTCTTACGATGGACCTTTTAAAAGCGGCACACCAACACCTTCGAAGAATACCCCCTGAAGAAGGAGCCGAATTGGTTCCGAAACGTCGGGCTAGTAAATTTCCTTATTTGGTTGGAATCAATCTGTCTTAATCAATTTTCCCAACCAGACAGGTAATTCTGTCGAAATGTTTAGCTTCAGATAGCTGGTATATTTATGTTCTGTTTCTGTCCGAAAATAAACAGTCGTGAGTAAGCGATCGTGTGTCCCCCTTCACTGTGTCCTTGTCTATTGTGCGCGCTAAATATTTCACTATGATCCGTTTCCTTATTGCGGCGGTACGGCATCCGATTGTACCTGCAGCGCCCACTGACGCCGCAGCGCGGGGCGCTTTGGTCGGCGCTCTCAGCCGGTGCCTTGGCGCCGGCTGTCAAAGAAGGAGAAAATAAAGATGCGCAGCGTGTGCTCGAGGTGCAAGCACGGCGCTGCCTGCCGTCCTCTGCCAGAGGTTGGCCACATAGTACGCCACTCCTCTCCATCAACACTCTCACGGCCAGCACCAATAGCTCCTGCTCCTGCGCCCGTATGCCGTCGTCTCTAGGCCACCTTATCGCCTTTATCGCCACCGACGATGAAACGTGGCAGCGGAGACATCACCTACCCAACGCCGGCTCCCGTGCCACACGCCATCGGGTCTGTCTCCAACGACATCGCTCCTCCGACAACGACACCCGACCCGTCCATGCCGTTCGCTGAGCCGGCCTCTGAGACGGCGCGCGAGCTCTGCACCGTGCCGACTCCGCTGCCTCCGACCTTGCCGGCTATCGCCAAAGCGGACACGGGCCACCACCTTCTGCGACCCCCACTGCATCCCACGTCAGGCGTCCTCAACGAACCACTGGACACTCCTGTGGCCTCTGACCCCACTTTGCCTGGCCCGCCAGTGGCTTCCTCACGATGCGCATCATCGCCGGCTGTGCCGGATCATTGTCGCCTGCCGACAAGGTATGCCACATCCCCGTGCAATGCACGCGTCGTGGCCCGTCCAGCACTCCATCACTCGTGCGCGCACCCTAGTCCGTGATGCGCCGCCGGCAACGCTCGCGCAGGTACCGTCGACGTACCATTCGCCTTACAGGCCTCCCCCTTCCTCCTTCCTCAAAACGCATGTTCCGAGCATTATATCGCCGGCTGGACGCGCCCCTCTCAACAGCGTCCGTTCAGCGAGTCCCTCACCCCTTGCGGAACTCCCAGTGCCGCCCGCCTGAGCTCAGGGGGTGGTGACCCGATGCCTTCACCTTGATGACTCGGATTGGCCACGGACACTTTTCAACCACGATTCAACTGGCTCGCCATTTCGACGTTCCGTCTGGGCGGGGGGCCCTGTAGCGCCCACCTACGCCGCAGCGCGAGGCGCTTTGGTCGGCGCTCTGAGCCGGTGCCTTGGCGCCGTCTGTCAAAGAAAGATGCGCAGCGCGTGCTCGAGGCGCAAGCTCGGGGCGCGCAGTGTCGTTCTGAAAGTGAGCCATGCTCGTCGTCGCAGCCACCGCTCGGCTCGCCGCCTTCGTCCTTCTGAGTAGGGAACGACGGCATGGCTCGTACGGCCGCCGTCACGTCCTCCTACATACCCATTCCCTGCCTCCTCTCTGTCTTCTTCCTCTCTAACATTCGCCCTACCTCCTTCTGGACTGTCGTTGCTGTTGCGCGTGAGCATGGAGGCAGGCGCGGCAGCTCCTGCAACGTTTTTGCAGGTGGTCACGCTTAATTACGGCGTCTAAATGGCATTGCTGCGTCCTCCAGGTCGCGTCAGAGGGCATTGTGGCCCCGTTCTGCCAAAACGTCGTTGACGTCGCCAATCTCGTCTCCCGCAGCTCTCAACAACCTACCAAGGCGGCGTGCAAGGCAACAGCAGCAGCAGTGGAAAAGTTCAAAGAAGAGGCAACGGAAGCTTCGCTTTAAAATTAATGGTTTTCTGTGGAGCTTTTCGTCCGTGCATTGCCTGTACTTGTGGTTCAACTATACTGTCTTATTTCAGAACACACATCATCTTCACGGGGTTTTGATGTAGCAGCTCCATCAGAACTGTCTCAAACGTTTCGCGTGGGCAAGGGGGAGGGCGCAAACATGTTAGTAGTGCAATCGTAAGCGTTTTAAATTGATGACCGTCAAATTGTTATCTGTTCGTGGGATACCTATGTGTGGTCGTTCAAATACAGAAGTGCTTCCTAGCAGGGTGGTGACTTTTGATCGCACTGGTATACGTAAGTTGAAATAGGTGCAATGTAAATTAAATTTTGATTCTGAAACGCGCTTCCGCAACGGGACATTTACATCGAATAGTTCTTTGCCTTCTGTCCCGGGTTCTTGCAAGTGTTTTATTTAAAATAAACGGGTACAGCCTGTTCTTTCGGTGGTCACGATATGGGGATGATCATGGAGAGTGAATGGAAACTAGGATAGGGCAAGTTATCACTGCGCTAACAAAGACGTATCACAGAAAGATTCTACGAGGGCCAGGGGCCCTAAAACCTAAAGCTATGACTATCTGTTTTGATTCCAAATTCCAATTTATCTAACCGCGGACGCAAGCACCCGCAGCGTGGCTTGAACAGGATAATCAAAAAATTCTCCTCGTTTATATGTCACTTTTGTTTAATTTGAAAGTGAATATCATTGCCTACCGTAATAGGTTTTTCTTGCCTATTTTGCTGAAAAGGTGCGACGAGCGCGCAGAAGGGGAGAGTGTATCGGTGGGGCTGGGATAGCCCAGTGAAAGTAAATAACCAGATGACGAGGATTGTGCCGGCGTTGGCGATTGACCCACTTCACCTTGCTGAAGTTTCGGTGGCTAGTAGCAAATCGCAACGGAAGGGTAAAAATACCGCTGGAACGGATCCTCAGCGAAGAAGAGTTGGCGAAGTGATGTATACGTGCCGAAAGAGCTCGAAAACGTTGTACTGCTGCATAAGAATTTCTATTATGGGCCAAAAAGCCGTTCCCCACGGCAGTTCCGCGTAGCCAGTGCCAGACCGGTCGGAGGGGAGCCATCTTTTATATTCATTTCGGAACGGGGCAGTCTCCGGCTATACCGAAATAAAGATCCCCTTTTGGTTGCCATATAAACATTTTTAATTTACACAGGTCACGTTGACGTGGTGGACTTTCGAGGTTTTGTGGCGTTGAGTGACAGACTACGAAAGTAGGCTCAGCCGGAAACCTTTTAACCAATAGTGGTGGGCTGATAGCGAAAAAGTCATTGAATCTGAAATGTTTATTTTTATTTCGGTTGGCCTAATCATGCGTCAGCAGTGTGTACACATCACATCAGTTGAGGAGTTATCGCGGGTTTTCTGCCATTGCTTAAATACAAGCGAAGTTGATGTTGCCCCAAAAATGTTTTACCTTCATTCTTCTTTCTGGGGTTTTACGTGCGAAAACCAGTTCTGATTATGAGGCACGCCGTAGTGGAGGGCTCCGGATTAATTTTGACCACGTGGGGTTCTGTAACGTGCACTACAACGCAAGCACACGGGCGTTCTTGCATTTCGCCTCCATCGAAATGCGGCCGCTACGGCCGCCGCAGCCGGGATTCGATCCCGCGACCTCGTGCTCAGCAGCGCAACGCCTTAGCTGACTGAGCCGCCGCGGCGGGTAAAAATATTTTACCTATCGTAGAGGGCTGATTGCAAAAGTGGAATAGAAACGTTTTGATTCTCTTTGCGTGATAGTGCCCCAAGATCCCCTTTTTTGTGCTATTGCTACACTCCCGACCTCCTCCATTGCTGGAAACTTCAGCGACTGAGGGCTACGGGTAGCGTGCTTATAATCTTGCGTCGTGGCTGGTAAAGGCTGTGCACTTCTATACAAGGTGAAAGACGTCGAGTCCCTTTCCAATGTTGCTGCTCGAACAACGATCTGTAGATATGTCCGGCTATGACAAAAGTTTCCCTTCGGGAAATAGTGCCAGCTTCAGAGGTGCCAGAGCCATGCCCGTCCTTACTATGCTTAAGCACACTTTCGCCTCCCGTTCGCCCGCATTCCTGCCACATAGGGTGAGTCCGGTTTTCAAATTCACAAAGCGTTTCGTCCTTTAGTGTGCTTTGCCATTGGCTGGCCGCCTTCGATAATATTGTCACGAGCGGCGATCCTGTGGTCAGTGCTTGGACGATGACGCCGACGACGGTGTGGCTATCTGGTGTACACGCGCTCGCCTTACCATTGCTGTAGCGTTGTGCGCCTTACCTTGTATATATTCATTGTATATAAAATCTCCCCGTAACATCTTTGGCGGACGTGCGGGGTCAGCTCGCTCAACACCGGGAACTGGATCTTCGCAGCGTTGCTGCCACCACAATGACCGACCAAGCGACCCAGTGTGAGCAAAGCTCGTCACCGGTCATTCTCTTGCAACCTCGTGATCCCGGCACATTCAACGGCACAAGCGGCGTGGACGTCGATGAATGGCTGGCTGTATGAGCGCGTCAGCCACACTGACAAGTGGGACCCGACGATAATGCTTGCGAATTGCATCTTCTATTTGCAGGGCACTGCGCGACTCTGGTTCGAGACCCATGAGGCAGATCTGACAAGTTGGGACGTCTGTAAGCAGAAATTACGGGATCTATAGGGGAGACATATCAGACGACCACTAGCGGCCAAGCAGGAACTCGCAATTCGTGCTCAGACGTCCACAGAGCCGTACATCTCCTATATTCAGGACGTGTTGTCTCTGTGCCACAAGGTCGACAAGGACATGCCTGAAGCGTAAAAGTGGGGCGCGTACTGAAAGGCATAGCCGATGACGCGTTCAATCTGCTAGTGTGTAAGAAATGCTCTACAGAGTAGTCGGTCATCACTGAATGTCGTCGTTTTTAGCCGGCCAAAAGTCAGCGTATCACTCACCACTTCGACCGATTTCACAATACGGCTGCCACGTCCTCATTCGAAGTTTTAGCCATGCCCCGTCAAACGCAAGCTCGAGAAAACGACCACAGGATGGCCGCTCGGGATAATATTACGTTGAAGCATCAAGACTGGCTGATTTTCTCCTACATACAATTCTAGCATAAGGGCTTTTCTGAATACGGGCTCGGGGCCGGTATTCACAAAAAGCCCTTACGCAAAAATTTGTTCGCGAATGCAAATTCCAAGCGATACTGATGATGATGGACATACTGATTAGCGCAGGCGACCAGCTAATGGCAAAGACCACTTACGGACGAAACGCTTTGTGAATGCGGGCCCGTATCTATTGGTAGTAAGTATTTTCATTGCCAGCTTAATTGTCTAGCGCATTTGGATTTCTACAATTAAAGATTGTGGTCACATTGTTTCTGTTTACCTCATATGACACCTGGTACTGGCAGTATACCAATGTTGTAGGCTGTGGACATGTAATCGTGACCTTTTGCAGAGGCATCCCTCTTTCAAGTCCTTCGGCGCTGTTTCACCTATTCAAATGGGTTTTCTATCACTGAATATTCACCAATAAATAGTGCAAGTGAGTGTGCCTATGTTTATATGTAATAAAGCAATAAATCAATACATAAGCATTGTATATACATTATCGTCTCGTAGGAATCTTTACTGTAGAGGGATCTGTAAATGCAGTAACGCACAATATACAACGACTTTTTTTATTTTCTTTAATGTCCAATATTTGGTGAACGCGATTCTTGGGCAGCTGGCTACGTGCCACGGAATGCTCCTGTGTATGTGTCGCAGAACTTTGGTCGGCTCGCAGTGCCAGTGAGCACACCTCTGTTGGACATAATTAAACAGTACATCACGTCATACAACCTACAAATATAATGATGAACAGTATGGTAGAGGAAGACATGTCGCAAGTGCCGTCGTTTCGACAAGAACACGTTTCCACGTCAGGGTCAAGTTTACTGTATACGCCGACAAGTAAGCACGTAGGACCAGCCCTTAATAGCCATGGTATTCGCCGGCGTTTTAAATTTTCTTTAATTTATTTGCACTACCTTCTCGTAAGGGTCGGCCCCTGTGCATAGGATAATTCATGGCCAATACTAAAAAAATAGTTTGTACCATTCTGGCAAATTCGGCATAGAACCCTTGGTCGCATTTACGTACAATGTGTCGCACTTTTTGCGCATACTATTGTCTTCACCATTGTTGCCTCTACAATTACTATGACATCATTCTCACGGCTTTGTTGCATCGACTTTATATAGAATTAACTCTTTCCTGAAGCTTTAAATACTTTTATGAATCATAAGACAAAGCTCTGCTAATTTCTGGCTTGAAATGTTATGGAACTCGACACAAGCTAAAAGAAAATAACGCTGTAATATTATAGACATCATCTTGCTGATACAAATCTATGACCCCAAATTCGAGGTCCACGTACCAAGCTGCCCTACAAACCTCGAATCAAACTCCTTCATGCCAAGGACAGCGTCCAGCTGGAACCTCCTCCCTGCCTCCCTTTCCAGCAAGTCTGACTTATCATCATTCAAACCCGCGATAATTACTGCATAATATTCCACTCCGCTCTGTAACGCCTCACGGGGAACTGGAATTCAGTACTCTAATAAATAAATAAATAAATAAATAAATAAATAAATAAATAAATAAATAAATAAATAAATAAATAAATAAATAAATAAATAAATAAATAAATAAATAAATAAATAAATAAATAAATAAATAAATAAATAAACAGTAAAAATGGCGTTATATGAAGACACGCTTGTCCCCATGAGATCGTCAAGGCCGGGATTCATTTATTTTTTCGCGGAGACTATGCGTAAAACAGCAGCAAGACTTTGGGCACAGGAAAATTACCACAAGCGTCAACTTATAGGCTCGATCCCCTGAGGACATTTCGGACTCCATGTGGCATCCACCGAAGCCATTAGACTTTCCTTCACAGTTTAACACAAGGTGTTTTAAGGCGAAAGCCTTAAGTGGCTCATACGCCCGATGGCCTTGAAAAAAAAAACGCGTCGTCCGGTCCAGTGGCACAAAAATTGTCATCATCAGCAATGGCTCATACCAGCCTAAGCAAGGAAAAATACAATGGCTCATCCCTGTCATAATGCAAAGGCTACAAGCACTCAGCAAAGAGAAGCGAGCAGTGCAGCCATTCATTGGAATGACGCATACAACGCAAGGAAACGCGGCGTCTAGCCGAGTGATACAAAAAATAGGCGTGACCTTCTCAATGGCTCGTACCATCGTAGGAAATCGCTCATCCGCCCGTAAGCAAGCAAAAATGCAATGGTTAATACCCCCGTAAGTTTGAGGCTACAAGCTCGCAGCAAAGATGCTGGGAGGATGATGCTTAAAGTCGAAAAGAAACGTCGTTGACTTGAGTCTGACCCCGTTATATGAGCGCGCGAAGCCGCAGCTAAGCATCAAGAACGAGCCACAGGATTCGAACTGCTAAAGCAGCAACGCGACGATGCGAGACGGCGCATTACCAAGTGTGCACCAGGCTTTGACCTTCACGTGTTACAGGAGTATAACATGCTGCCGAACTTTTCTTTACGGGAGAATATTTGCATCAGATTCGACGTGTGGACCAGCCATACTGTGATGGGTGCACAGTACCTGAGACAGTAGATAAACATACTTGTTGCTGGTCCCCAATATGATTAGGAATGGTAGGCGCTGACTTCTTTGTTGACGCCAATTAACAACAGGCCGCTGGGCCAGCTCTCCAAGGCAATCTCCCTTCAAATCAACATGGCTGCGTCCCCTCCCAACCAACGTCCTAGAGGGTGGCGCCCAGCACAAAGACAGCAAGCTCTCTCACTTCTACAGTGGAATTGTCAGGTTTTCAAAGACTGGACGAATCGCGCCCACTTAAGGGCGTACATTGGCAATCTCGAGCCGCCCACCGCAGTCCTTGCGCTGCAAGAAATCGGGGCTGCGGTTAAGCTCTCGGGCTTTAACGCTTTTCAGCGAGACCCGTCCATCTGTCTCCTAGTCAATCAAGGCTACACAGCGCCGGAGGTTGATCGTGACCTAAATCTGGAATATTCATACGTGATGGTCTCTGTCCTTCCCCTGCGGCGAGCAGATAGCCACGTAAACATACTTAATATATACTGCCCCCCGAAACTAAAAAGCGACACTTTTTCTAACATCTTTAGCGCAGCGATAAGGATCATGGGTCGCTATCCCCTGATGATAGTGGCAGATTTTAACGCTCCCTGTCCCATGTGGGGCTATAGCAAGGAAGAGCCACGTGGTTGTACGCTGGCGGGTTGTACCTAACCGACCCGGTCCAACCATCACTTGTAGGGAATTTCGTCACTCAGGATACCTGCCCCGACCTTACCCTCACGAAACACATCCGACACGCAGACTGGATCAACACCGAGGGCACCTCGGTAGCGACCACTGCATACTGAACACTGTCATTTACACTCGACCCTTACATCGCACCCTTGCGCAAGCCACACTTCCCGACTGGAATGCTTTCCGCCAGGCCTTCCCCGCAACTTCTCTCTTGGAACAAGACTACTCCACGTGGGCACGCGGACTTATTTAAACACTCCGTTCACACGAAAAGCAGATAAAGCTTACGAAACGTGCACCGGATGTGGATAACCACCTGATGCACCTCTGGGAAGCTCGCCGCAGCCTAACCAAGCGATGGCGGCGGCAGAAACAGAATCGTAAACTCCGCGCTCGCATCTCTGACCTTACTCAGCAAGCAGCCGAGTACGCTGCCCAGCTCGCTCACACTCACTGGGTAGATAGCTGTAACAACGCAGCAAGACAAATGTCGAGCCGCAACACTTGGCGGCTCTTCAGGAGTCTCATAGACCCTACACGAACGCGATAGGAAACCCAGAAACACCTCACACGCGCACTACACAACTTTCAAGGAAACACGGAGCAGCTATCGAACGCTTTGCGCTCACAATAACTCAATCAGAATTGAGACCCGCGAGGGATGGATCCAGGCTGCGATAATACCGAATTGAATCAGCCTTTCCAGCTTCACGACCTTCGCGCGGATCTTGCACAAATGCGCATTGGGACGGCACCCGGGATGGATAAGGTAACTGTCAAACTATTGGCAAACCTTTCAGATCGGGCGTATGGAACACTACTCGAATACATCAACGCCATTTGGACCGGGGACACTTCGTTGCCAGCCGACTGGAAGACATCATTGGTAACCTTTATCCCGAAGGTGGGGAAATGGTTAACATTGACAACCTCCGGCCCATCTCCCTCACTTCATGTCTAGGGAAACTCGTGGAAACGATGGTCCGTGACCGCCTCTCGGAATATCTCGAGAGAAAAAACACCTTCGCCGACACCATGTTCGGCTTCCGACCTCAAAAGTTGGTACAAGGCATCCTTTTACAGTCTCATCACGAGATCCTCAAACCCACAGAACACCCACATAACGACAAGATAGTCCTGGCACTCGATCTCAAGGGTGCTTTTGATAATGTTAAGCACGCCGTCATACTAGAGATGACGCTACGCTCAGGAGCGAGCCGGATCTTGTGAGCGGCTCTTTTTAAAGAGCGAGTGAGCGGTGATTTAGTAAAAATGAGCGGCGGTTCTTTTGGAGAAAGCGAGCCGGTTCTCTCGCGTTCAGAGAGCCGTGCCGATGCGTTCCGTCAGAGCCGTGTCTTCTGCTGAGTGCGACTTCCGCGCCATCTATTAGCGGTACGAGAAAGCAACTGCCCTCCCACCCTTCCTTGCAAGATTCACCTTCACCCCCTCGCCTTCGGCTGAAGAACGAAAGAACCGCCGCTCACCAGGGCTCCCTTGCTCTTCAAAAGAGCGGCTCTCAGGAGCGAGCCGCTCTTTTCGCCCCGGCTCCCTCGCTCTTCAAGAGATCCGGCTCGCTCCTGAGCGCTCAGGAGCGCGTCACTCTTTTGAAGAGCGAGGGAGCTGTGGTTCAGTAAGTGAGCGGCGGTTCTTTCGGAGAGAGGAAGCCGGCTGGGCTCTCTCTCGTTCAGTGAGCGTGAGGAACCGTTCCTAGAAAGCGCTCAGGAACGAGCCGGATCTTTTGAGCCGCTCTTTTGAATAGCGATTGAGCCGTGGTTCAGTAAGTGAGCGGTGTTTCTTTCGGAGTGAGGAAGCCGGTTCGCTCTCTTTGAATGAGCCGTGCCGAACTGTTCCGTCAGAGCTGGGTGTTCTGCTGGGTTTCGAGGTTTCGATTTCTGACCGACGAATGGGGGCCGGTGTGGGCAGACTCGCGCTACTGGTACTCGCTCGCAGTGTGTGGTGTGAGCAGCAGTCCCTATGGTTTTTTGTGCGCCCTATGGTGTGGCACCTGATGCCACCGAGGGGAGAAGTAAAGAAGTCTTAATTGGCAAAGGATGGTACCGTTCGTTGCCTGCTGCTGTTCGAACGATGTCTCACGACTCTCACCGATGGCACATCGTGCGCTGGCCAAATAACACTGCGAAGATGGTCTTCCGTGTCTTTAAAGACAACAGGTGAACGTACAGTTTACGTCCTAGTCTTCATTTGTGCTAATTAGTGTAGTCATGGAAGTGTCGCCAATGACATCCACTTCAGGGCATCTTGTGAGCGTGTATTATTACCACGTCATTAAACGAGGCCAATTATCTGTTGTTTTCTAATAGAACTTCATTTCTTTTTTTTTTTGTCCTGGCGTATGATGGCATGATCGCCAGTATCGCGCGTGCACTCAAGAGAAAAAAAAAAGACGAAAAGTACGTGCGGCAGTTTTGGGGATCTTTCGTATGATTTTTGCATGATCATGGAGAGCCAATGGATAATCTTCTCAGACATTCATTTTGCATGGCGTTACAGCTTACTTATATTATAGTGAAGGTACGTATGTGAATAAATGAATAAAGTTGAAACATAGTGTACAATCATTTTGTGTTTTTATTTTGACAAAAGTTCACTTTAAAGTACCACAAAAGCAGATAAGCTTCTGTAATGACGATAAAGTTAAATATTTTTTTCTGAAAAAAGTACGTCGCATTCTGCCTGTCACAGTATCACAAGCATTTTATCGCCGATATCACAAAAGAAAGTTTCATTACAACTAAAAATTCACGCTTTTAATATACGTAAAAATATTCTCTAAACATAGCGAAAATACCAATAACACGGTTATTAAATCATCCATATCTCGTTTTTTTTCAAAGCCAGATAACTATAGAATATGTATAACACAGGCTACACGTTTAAGTGAACCGGTGAGCCGTTCAAATGAACCGGTTCATTTCAGTGAGCTGAGCCGTTCCGAGCCGCTCACTGAAGTGAGCCGTTTTGCCCATCTCTACGTCATACTAAAGCATCTTATCGAGACCAACTGCGGCGCTCGTACATTCAACTATGTCAAACATTTCTCAACGGACCGCTTGGCCTATATGCGCCTACAAGAGACCGAGCACGGCCCGTTTTATATGGGAACACGGGGCACACCACAAGGTGCTGTGTTGTCCCCGCTTCTCTTTAACATTGCCATGACACACCTCGCAGCACAGCTGGCGGGTATCGATAGGGTTCAGCATGCGCTGTACGCCGACGACATCACCATCTGGGCCACTACAGGAAACATAGGAGAGATGGAGGAATGCCTGCAAGCAGCGGCGAGAATAGTCGACCACTATGCCCCGTACAGCGGCCTCCAATGCTCCCCGTCCAAATCTCAATTTGTGCATATTCGACCTTCCCCGAAATGCAAAATCTCAGTTCAGCTTTCTCTCGCCAGTGGGCTCATCCGAGAAGTGGAGGAGATTCGAATACTTGGTCTCTTCATTAATCAACATTACAAGGCAGACACAACGCTTGCCAAACTCCGCAAGGTCGGCGACCAGGTGGGCCGGATGGTTCGCCGCGTTTCCAACAACATGCCTTCGTAACTAGTAGAGTACTGTACTCAGCTCCATACCTACGCTCACGGAAACATGACGAAGATTGCTTGGAGGTTGTACTCCGCAAAATGCTCAAGAGAGCCCTCGACCTCCCCATCTCAACTTCCAACGCGCGTTTCTCGCGTTGGGGGTGGTGAGCACCTATCGGGAACTTCGCGAGGCGCATCTCGTTAACCAATGCACGCGTCTCGCCCAGACCGTGTCCGGTCGCCGCCTCTTGGACCGGTTACATATGAAACATGACCGACATACGACGGAAAGGGTTCGAGTGCCCGAACTGTGGAGACGCGCCCTCTATGTTCGACCCCTTCCAACCAAGATGAACAAGGAGGACCATAATGGCCGGCGCCAGGCGCGGGCGGATGCCCTGCACCGCCACTAGGGCTCTAAGAAACACGTCTTCTACGTCTATATTGCAGGCCTCAACCACTCTAGGGTGGGGGGTACACGGCTGCAATCATACACGAGGAAAGACAAGTGGACGGCCTCTCGTTCAAAGCGCCCAGCTCAACGCATGCGGAGGAGGTGGCGATCGCCCTCGCAGCCTCCCATCCCGACTCTAAATTCATCCTCACAGACTCCTGCGGAGCCTGTCGTAACTTTCAATTCGGATGGATCACTCCTCTCGCTGACAAAGTTCTTCACCGCAGTATTCGCGACTGCGATTCAACTCATCGCTCAATCATAGGGGTCCCGGGCCACCAAGGCATGCCTGGTAACGAAGCCGCCCATGAGGCAGCAGGAAAAGGTCACCATCACGTGAGCGAGTGAGCGGGTCGACGCAGCGAAAGGGAACAGTATAAAGAGCGTGAAGAAAATCACCGAAGCCGCGAAGAAAGACGATATGAACAAGGTGCGAGACGCCAACGAGACCCTAAGAGAAGAGAACGCGGCGCTGCGAACGACCATCAACAACCTCACGAGAGAGATCGCCGAGATACTTAAGCTGCTGCTATGCAACAACGAGCCACTACAGAGACTTCACTTCACTTCACTTCACTTTATTACCTTAAAGACCCCATTGGAGGGGTATTACATAAGGGGTGGTTAAAAAAAATAAACATTAGATACAGGCGTTCATTTTGAGATATGGGTGACAACAGCTTGGTAAAGGCAGATGGGCTTGTGATGGCTCCGATGGCGTGTGGAAGGTCGTTCCAGTCCCTTGATTCTGGAATAAAAAATCAAGCTTGAAAAGTGGTGGTCCGGGCACGTGCGCGTGCAACTTGAAGCGGATGACTGTTGCGATGATTCATGTGTGAAGGGGGCGTGATGTACGGTGGGTGATTTAGAGAGCTGTAAAAAAATGAACGGAAGAGAGAGAGGGTTGCAACCTGTCAACGGAAAGAAATCGTTTCCAAGCCATATTCCGCTTTCTTCGATGAAATGCTGATATAAGTACGAATATGAAGAATGAATAAACCTAGTAGCACGATTTTGTACAGCCTCCAGTGAATTTATGATATAAATCTGATGCGGGTTCCAGATGGGAGATGCATACTCAAGTTCCGATCTTACAAATTATTTATAGGCCAACGCTTTTATTAGTTTTTGGGTATGACGTAAATGTCACCTAAGAAATCCCAGTGATCTATTGGCTGATGAGATGATGTTAGTAGTGTGCAAGCGCCAGGACACATCACAAGATAGAGTGACACCAAGATATTTGAATGATTGGACTAATTCTATTGGAACATCAGCAATGAAATAGGTAAATGCGAGGGGGTTACGGCAGCGAGTGAAAGACACGAGATTTGAAGACTGGAACGACCTTGCCTACTTTCCAGTCGGATGGTAAGATGCCTGTAGAGAGGGACTGCGAAAACAACAAAGTTCGGTACGCAGCAGATACATATTTAATATTTTTGAGGAGTTTGGAATTATTATCATCTACACCTGCTGACGATGAAAGCTTGACGTTATCAATGATCGAGGTGATTCCGTCTGCCGAGAATATAATTGGTGGCATACACACAGTTATGCTAGTAGATGTGGGAAGATCTGGAGTTGAAGTCTCGTTAGTAAATACAGAGAAAAAGGCTGCATTAAAAATGTCAGCACACTCGCTGTCGCTGACCACTTCGCCATGTGCATTTAACACGCTGATCATGTGCGCCTCCTGAGAGTTTATTATTTGCCGAAATTGACGAGGGCTGTTTGTAAGCATTTTAGGCAGTTCATCGTGTAAAAAGGAGAGAGAGAGAGAAGTTTAATGATGCGAAATGCAGAGAGGTCGGCCTGAGGTAAATTCCTCTAGCCAGCTACTCGGCGTTGGGGGAAGGGGAACAGGGAAAGAAAGAGGGAAGAAAGAGGCGCATGACTGTGCCAGTCTTCTGCACAGACTAAGGCTGGGGGTAGCGTTTACGCGTGCATACGTGCACCTCATGCGACGCACCGAGTCTCCAGACTGTGAGTTGTACCATGTAAATGAAACTATAGGCCATGTGCTTTGTGACTGCCCTCAGTACGTGGAACAGCGTCAAAGGTTCAAGAATGACCTTACGTGTCTCGACAGCCCACCATTGTCGGAGGAAGTTATTTTAGGCCCTTGGCCAGACGCTCAATCGAGTTTCAAGGTCATCCAGGCGCTACTGAACTTTTTAAAAAGTACGGGCCTGGACTGTAGGCTTTGAGCATGCCAAATTGCTTGCCATATGTTTTACATCCTCCTTCTCCCGTGGAAAAAGGAGAATTCAGCATTTCGTATAGCCCTCAGATAATCGTCTTCGGCCATAAAATATTTCCCCCAAGCAGAGGGGTGTCCGTTTAGTTTGGCTGAGCGGAAGATACGTTTCTTGATGTTTTCAAGTCGCTTTAGTGTTTTAGTGAACAATGGCTTGTTACGGTTTCCGCGGTAACGTTATTCTCGATATGAACTTGTCAACGAGATCACCTAGCTTGTTTTTAAATATTAACCAGTTTTCATTAGTAGAGCGCGTCGAACATGAGCTCACGAACATAGGAAGAAATGCGCTCAGATAACTATTAATGGCATCATAACTACCTTTATTGTTCAGGCCGATTATTTTGCTGACTAAATCGCGTCTTACGGTTTGAAACGAAAATTTTGCGTGAATTACTTTATGGTCGCTGACTTCAGGTAGATATGCTACTGATGATAAGCTTTCCGGATTGCTGGTTAGGATAAGATCTAAGATGCTAGAAGTGCTCAGTGCAACGCGTGTAGGTTCTGATACAAGTTGAGTTGAATTGAAATTCAGGCAGAAATCCACAAAATCTCTGGCAGGCTCACTGCCCATAGTTATGGGGATGTCATTGCTCCTGTCTATTTGAGGAAAATTAAATCACCAAAAAGGAGGACTTCTGCTTGTGGGTGTTGATTACTGAGGTCACTCAAACTGTTATTAAGTTTAAATGTGAAATCTGGAATATTATTTGGAGGCCTGTAGCAAACACCTAGAATGATTGTGTGTGGCGAAGCGTGAACAATTAGCCATAATACTGCAAGATCAGAAGTGATGTTATTGGCTACGGAGCACGATAACTGCTGGTGCACAGCAATCAGTACACCACTCCTCCCCCCCCCCCCCCCCCCCCGCCCCGCATGCCTTTGTGATCCTTTCGATAGACATGAAATTCCGGTAGGTCGGCTAGTGCTTCGGTATCTGTTATATCTTCTGTTAGCCATGTTTCGGTTGTCACCATTATATTACTGTTGGATGATAAAACAAGGTTGGAAAAAGTGTCACGCTTTGGAAGGAAACAGCGTGCGTTCGTAAAGATTACAGACAATGATATGTTAGATTTGGGCCTAACAGTGCAACGGACATTTTTACGACGGGGCAATTGCTATATTATTTCTTTGACAGATTGTGTTTGCTCGTCGTAGACGTAGCGCTTATGGCCCGTATGCAGTGTTTTGAATCGTAGAGAGAAAGGTAATGATTTGCTTTTAGCGAAAGTAACCAGATGCCTGCGAGCGTCTTGTACGGAGCGAGAGAAATCCTCTCCAACGCTGAAGCTGGTTCCTTTGAACTCGCGGCCGTTAGAAAGAACGAATTCTTTTGTTTTATGGAAGGTGAATTTCGCTATGATAGGACGGTGGCGGTTAGTACCTGTGCGATGACCGAGACGATGTGCGCGCTCAATTTCTTTCGGCTCGATACAAACAATCAAATGATTATGGCAGTGCTTGATGATAAGTTGCGTGGTCTGGGCAAACATCTCTGATCCAGTTGATTCAGGGAGGCCATAAAAATAAGATTATTGCGTCGTGACTTGCTCTCGCCATCATCAATGCGCGTTTCAAGCCTGTGTACCACGGTGGCCACTTGAGCGGTACACGTTTTCACGGTTTCGAAGTCAGAGCGTAGGGAGACAAGATTTTGATAATGCCCCTCTAGATCAGTCATGCGCCTGCCCAGGATCAGCAATAGCTTTGTCCGTCAACAATAAAGGAGTTTTCAGGTCTTGAACCGGACTAATTAATTGCGACTGTCCAGCAGACAAGTTCTTCAATTCAGCTAGTAAAGCATCGGAGTGCGGACCCGGGTTGCTTCGACATCACCCGACATCAATAACAAAGTACGAATTACATGAGAGCACTCAAGAGCGACAAGAAGGCAGCAGTGCGGGCTCGGCAGCTGAAGCAGGAAACGATTGCTAAACTTCTTAGAAAAAAGACTGTAAGCTTTACTAACCTGCATGACAACAGTGAATGAATTAGCGGTCTGCGTCTGTGCACAGCCGCCAAGCCCACAAGGCGCCACCGGTATTGCCTGCTCTTTTATAGTTGGCCGGAGAGTTGAAGTTGATGCCGACTGGTTTGTCCACGCTGCACCGAGCACTACCGTCTTCGGTAGCGGTGTCATCGAAAACGCAGATCTGCCGCTCCCGACGAAATCCAGTGGCCTGAAGGGCGGTGCAAATCCAGAGGTGCGCATCAGGGATGGGTGACAGGCAATCCTGTCATGTTCACCTGACCAAGCACGATATTGCAGCGGGACTGCCAGGGAAGCCTTCACTAATGATGGAAGCAACAGGCACACGAATGTGCGCTGAAACACCTGCATGACAAGAGTGAATGGATTAGCGGTCTGCGTCTGTGCACAGCCGCCGAGCTACGCCAAGACCAACGCCAAGCAAAAGCAAGACTGAGGAAACAACGACGAACACCTGGGAGACAGCCGTAGAGGAACCGGCACTGAAGAAGCGAGCCGTTGAGGCGACGCGCAAGCAAACAGAAAAGGATCGCATCGACAACCTCGAAGCCAAATTCGAAGCAAATTTCACCTAACTCGAACAGCTAATCACGGGGACATCATAGCAGTCACAGCAATGAAACAAACAATGGAGACCTACCAAGCCGAGAACACGAACAGATTCGCCTGCATCGAAAGGACCCTACAGCCGATCGTGAGCCACCCGACGTTTGAGCCCCTCTTCGCGCAAAATCCGCCCAACCAGAAAACGCCGTACACGCCAACGCAATCATGGCCGCCAACGCAACAACAGCAGCAGCATCAGGCGTAACAGCGTGGCAGTGGAACTGTCGCGGCCTCGGAAGGAAGCAGGCAGTCATCCAACGGTACATCGCACATGTCACGAGTAAGCCGGACGTGATACTACCACAAGAGAGACTCACCGACGCGCCGTCCCTGCCCGGCGGTGGCACTAGCGCCAGCCCGATGGCAGAGGCCTGCTGTTCAACCTATACAGCAATCCATCGCAGAGAATACATAGATTCAAGACTTTACAGCACAGAGCCAGCACCGCAGCGGCCCGCAACACGCTGATCATGTGCGGCGACTTCAACGCGATGAACCCAGCCTGGTGCTACAACAAGAACACAGCAAAAGGCCGCGACCTGTACCAATACGCCACGGAACTCGACTTCGCCCTCATCACGGACCCGACGCATCCAACGAGAATCGGTAACTCCGTGTCCTGGGACACCACTCCGGACCCCACGATCGTCAATAACGACGTCCGGGGCGCGATCATCTGGAGAAACACGAGAGCCGGGGAAGCCACCGGACACGGCCAACATCCGGCCCATCTCGCTCACGTCCTGCGCGGGCAAGGTGTTGGAGCACGTCCTGCTCAACAGGTGGCAAGACTGACTACCTGGAACGAGCAGCAATGTACCCGGACACGGTGATCGGTTTCAGACAGTACCTAAGCACGCAGGACATGAAGCTTAATTACCAAATTGTCGGCGACGGCGATAGTGCCCGCAACAACAAGGCAATCCTGGGGCTCGACCTACAGAGCGCCTTCGATAAGGTGAAACACTCGGCCATTCTGTCTCAAGTCTCCAAGCTCAACATGGGTGAAAGATCCTACAACTACATTAAGGACTTCCTCATGGACATGACCACCGAGCTACGAGCAGGTGACCTACAAAACGCAAGAGAAGAAGCTCGGGAGTATCGGCACACGACAGGGATCGGTCACCTCGCCGATGCTATTCAACCTGGTAATGATTGGAGTGGCCGAGAAGCTCGCGGACATTGAAGACGTCAGGCACACCATCTACGCGGACGATATCACGCTGTGGGTGACCGGTGGCAGCGACACCCTCAAGCCGCCGTCAACGCGATAGAAAACCAGTTAGAAGGCACGTGCCGGACTAAGATGTTCGCCGAGCAAATCGGAGCTCCTCATACTCCCACCTACCAACAACGGCAGATGCAAGACCAGACAACGCGAACACGAAAATATCCGAATCGTAACCATATCCTGCACCGTAATCCCCGAGGTCGGCAAAATCAGGGTCCTAGGCGTGGTTACCAAAAAGCACGGAAGAAGCGGCGAAACCATCGCACGTCTCACGGCAAAAGCGGCCCGCGCGACGCGCCTCCTCAAACGAGGCTCGTTCCGGAAGGCTGGCATGAGAGAGGAGAGCCTAATCCTTCATCGTCAGCCACGTCGCGTACGTTGCAGCATACCACAGATGGCTGCAACACGAACGCAACAAATTCAACGTCATCATCAAAAGAGCGTACAAGACGGCGCTGGGCCTGTTCGAGTCCACGAGCACGACCCCCTTCTTACAACTCGGGATACACAACACGCTCGAAGAAATAGCCGAAGCGCAACGGACTGCTCAACTGGAGAAGCTGTCCACGACCAATGCCGGGAGTAAGAAACTGGACGACCTGGGAATAGGACGCTCGAACGAGGCGGAGATGTAAGGCCCCGTCCCCGAAGAGGTTCGACGCCAGACCAGAATCGACCCGATACCCAGGAACATCAATCCCGAGTACAACACGCGAAGAAGAGCGGTGAGGGCCAAGGCTCTTATCGACCTGTACGCCAACGACGAGCACGCGCGGTACGTGGACGCGGCCAAATACCAGCGGAACGCCTTCGCAGCGGTCATCGTATAGAGGCGTCGACCGGCACCATGAGGACGGCAGTGAGCGTCAGAAGCTCCGGAGCGGAGCAAGCGGAGGAGAGGTTGCTATAACGACATCACGAAGGCCTACCGCCTGGCTCGCAGGACTCTCCCACCCCCGCACCTGAGGCTGAGTCGAGCGGAGGCGGTACTACTGATCGTTACCCAGACCGAATCGTTACCGAGCCCGGGACTGATGTATCGCATGTAGACCAAGACATACCCGACCGACAAGTGAAAGGTCTGCCGGAGAGAGACGGCAGATCACACGCACATCTTGTTGGAATGCATCAAACACCCAGAGGAAGCAAGATCAAGAACGATTCCGCCGCGGCTCAAGGCAGCCGCGAAGAGCACTATCAAGACCAACAGCTCTGGGCTATCCAGCAGGTCCTCGGGGCGCCCGAAAGGCAGGGACCTAGCGAGCCGGCAACGGCGAGCAGAGACCCGCGCTGCGTAATGGCAACCCCGTAGACGACGTAGGCCCTCGGTGCGCGAGCGCCCAACTGCAGGCACAAATAAAGTTTGTTGAGATCCAATCCAATTGCGCTCGCGTCCGCAGCACTTACAGGAAAAACGTGTGGCGCGCAGACCGCGTGTTCTTCTCTCACTTGGACTTCACTCGGGAAAGCACAGCGAGGGCGTCGGTGAAAATGTGCCTGGTTTCCTTGTCTTTTTGCGTCGAACGGGCAACACTTTGCGGAGAAAGCCTACAGAGCTTGAGTCTTACTGTATTGAATATCGTCTCTAGATAAATGTATGAAGCTCTGCATTACATCGTAGTAAAATGTGCTCTAAAAAAACTAGCTTCAATTTCTAAAATTGTGTAACTGCCTGTACAACACTATTGAAAATTGTGACTTTCATTTATTAAAAAAATTGTAACATTCCGGATAAAAGAAGGCTTTATTTCGGTACGTTGTGAACAAATACAACTACAAATTATAAAAGAAACTTTATTGTTTATAAGTGATAACCCTGATAGACAGCCCATGAACTTTCTTTTTCGCAGTCGAAATCGATCCCCTGGAACCAACTGCAGCGAGAAACGGCACCACCTAATCGCTGCCCACGTAGGCCCGTCGCTGGCTGCCGTTCCCTGCGCCTGCTTCGTGTCAGCCAAAGCAACTCGGAGAGGCCGCTGGCGATCACTTCGTAATTTTATATTTATAGGCTTCACGAGGGCCACACAGCCGCGGATACAATGCCACGATACGAAAGCTTTGTCAAATAAAATACTTCCGAAAGAAGGTCTCCTACGCTCATCTGAAATGGCACTTCGATACCCCCTCTCATCCGCGGCATTATGTAGACTGCGAACGTTGAACGACGAAGGACACCAAAGACGTGTTGCTCTGCGCTCTGCTATCTGCTTTTTGTCCATCCGCGCATGCGATGACTCCCTTTTGCCGAACCGGCGTTCACAGTTTGTGCCTCCAATAGAAGTGCCGCCGCAACCCGGGCAGGTCGAATTCATGCGATTTCTGCCTCTGCCGCAGTGTCAGCGTACCTAGGCGACAAGGTTTGAGACTGGGATAGTTTAAGTATGTGGTGTGTGTTGGTGCGGGACACAGTGAGGTGGATAGAGGAGGTAAAGAAGTACACGAGAAAGAGTGTGGGAGCTGAGGCGAATCACGAGCTCCATAGAAGACGGTGACGACGCCGAAGAGTGTCCGGCACGAGAACACGCGGCGCAAGACAAAATAAAAGAAAAATATACGTGGCTCTGCTATCGCAACCAACAGACACCAGCGGAGCTGGGGATAGCCTATACTCAAGAACAACTTTTTGCAGCAATGAAGGGAAAGCTACGGAGGCAAAGCGCGCAAAAGTTAGAGCGCTTCTGAAAAGTGTCCTGCGTTTTAACACACGTTCGTTTAGGCTAGGGAAGAGAAAACAAACACTTTATGAGCAACAGTTCAACACGACAGAGCACAATACTGAGTGTAAAAGTTTGCTTATTTTACGTCTTTTCCCTTCCGCGTCTGGGCAAACGTGAAATCATCGCTCGTGGAAGCTGCGTCGATTCAGCGTCTGTTCCGAGCAAGCACTGCCAACCAAACGCTGCCAGACTACTTGGTGAGGTAACACATGTGCCGCAGTCACGCGCCCGTAGCTTTCCCTTCATTGCCACAGAACGTTGTCCGCGAATATAGTAAAGTATGACAAACCACACACTTAGTTTCCTGGCGCTCAGGATTTCTTTGCGATGTTCTGCGTGGTATCGCGATGAATTCAACCGGCCACATTCACGAACCTCCGGATCTTCATAGGATAGGATAGGAATAAACTTTATATGTCCAACGCTTATGGCTGTTGGTGCTCGGGGCTAGGCTGCCAGGGGTCCATCGCCGGAGAAAAATCTCTCGAGATCCTCGGCAATAGCCCTGGCCCGCTGGACGGCCCCCTGGTCCTCGGGTGCCTCGCTGAGGAGGGCGGCTTGCCATCTCTCTGTGAGGCGCCCGCCTTCAGAGGGGCCTGATGTTGTCTTCTGCCTTCTCTTGGTGCTTCTTGCTCATGGCGTTGACATTCCCAAAGCATATGCGCCACATCAGCCCGTTCGTGCTCGCACCAGGGGCAGCCGGGCGATGGGTGCCGCACGGGCCACAGGCGGTGCATGTGGTAGGGGTTGGTGAAAGTGCCTGTCTGCAACCGCCTCAGGTCGACTGCCTGGGACTGTCCAGCCGCCCGTGGGTTGTGGATATTTCTTACGTGAGAGGCCGCTGGCGATCACTTCGTAATTTTATATTTATAGGCTTCACGAGGGCCACACAGCCGCGGATACAATGCCACGATACGAAAGCTTTGTCAAATAAAATACTTCCGAAAAAAGGTCTCCTACGCTCATCTGAAATGGCACTTCGATACCCCCTCTCATCCGCGGCATTATGTAGACTGCGAACGTTGAACGACGAAGGACACCAAAGACGTGTTGCTCTGCGCTCTGCTGTCTGCTTTTTGTCCATCCGCGCATGCGATGACTCCCTTTTGCCGAACCGGCGTTCACAGTTTGTGCCTCCATTAGAAGTGCCGCCGCAACCCGGGCAGGTCGAATTCATGCGATTTCTGCCTCTGCCGCAGCGTCAGCGTACCTAGGCGACAAGGTTTGAGACTGGGATAGTTTGTGTATGTGGTGTGTGTTGGTGCGGGACACAGTGAGGTGGATAGAGGAGGTAAAGAAGTACACGACAAAGAGTGTGGGAGCTGAGGCGAATCACGAGCTCCATAGAAGACGGTGACAACGCCGAAGAGTGTCCGGCACGAGAACACGCGGCGCAAGACAAAATAAAAGAAAAATATACGTGGCTCTGCTATCGAAACGAACAGACACCAGCGGAGCTGGGGATATCCTATACTCAAGAACAACTTTTTGCAGCAATGAAGGGAAAGCTACGGAGGCAAAGCGCGCAAAGTTAGAGCGCTTCTGAAAAGTGTCCTGCGTTTTAACCCACGTTCGTTTAGGCTAGGGAAGAGAAAACAAACACTTTATGAGCAACAGTTCAACACGACAGAGCACAATACTGAGTGTAAAAGTTTGCTTATTTTACGTCTTTTCCCTTCCGCGTCTGGGCAAACGCGAAATCATCGCTCGTGGAAGCTGCGTCGATTCAGCGTCTGTTCCGAGCAAGCACTGCCAACCAAACGCTGCCAGACTACTTGGTGAGGTAACACATGTGCAGCAGTCACGCGCCCGTAGCTTTCCCTTCATTGCCACAGAACGTTGTCCGCGAATATAGTAAAGTATGACAAACCACACACTTAGTTTCCTGGCGCTCAGGATTTCTTTGCGATGTTCTGCGTGGTATCGCGATGAATTCAACCGGCCACATTCACGAACCTCCGGATCTTCATAGGATAGGATAGGAATAAACTTTATATGTCCAACGGTTATGGCTGTTGGTGCCCGGGGCTAGGCTGCCAGGGGTCCATCGCCGGAGAAAAATCTCTCGAGATCCTCGGCAATAGCCCTGGCCCGCTGGACGGCCCACTCCTGGTCCTCGGGTGCCTCGCTGAGGAGGGCGGCTTGCCATCTCTCTGTGAGGCGCCCGCCTTCAGAGGGGCCTGATGTTGTCTTCTGCCTTCCTCTTGGTGCTTCTTGCTCATGGCGTTGACATTCCCAAAGCATATGCGCCACATCAGCCCGTTCGTGCTCGCACCAGGGGCAGCCGGGCGATGGGTGCCGCACGGGCCACAGGCGGTGCATGTGGTAGGGGTTGGTGAAAGTGCCTGTCTGCAACCGCCTCAGGTCGACTGCCTGGGACCTGTCCAGCTGCCCGTGGGGTTGTGGATATTTCTTACGTAGCAGAACTGATAGTTGGGCGAGTTGGTACGAATTCATAGTGTAATCTTTTTGCGCACACAATTGACACGGACACAGTGAAGGGGAGACACACGAGCGCTTACTCACAACTGTTTATTTTCGGAAGGATACAAAACATATGTGTAGACGCAAAACATAATGTGTAGACGCTATCGCGAAGGCAAAAACATCATGTGTGAGCCCCAACCGGCTCAACCTAGTGGCTAGAGACTTGGCCTCTAGAGGGTTACGTGTTCTTACCGCCGATAAAGAAGGATGTTTTGTTGTCCTACCTGATGGTATGTTTGGTCAAAAAGCTTGTGAAGCTATGGATAAAATTTCAAGAGAATAGATGTTAAACCTGCTAAAGAAAAACAGCGTGCTATTGAATTACTACGTTCCCTCAGCTTAGAAAGTCTATGTGCCTCAGTCAAAAAGCTAAAGGCCTGCATCTTGAAGTGTTTTTCTCATGCAAGACGCACAAACCTGGAGAGCCGTTCAGAGCCATTGTAACAGAAAGAAGCACTTGGCAGCAGCAGGTAGCATCGTTTATCCAAAAACAGCTTTCCTCGTTAAGAATCCCAGATCCGTTAGCAATCTGCAATTCTGAGGCAGTTGTACGCTATTTGAGGGAAAACAAAACAAAGGGATGTAACGCCTTCAGCGTAGACGTCCAAGATTTATTTTACTCGATTCCCCACACAGAGTTGTTAAAAAATGTCAAACTATGTATTTGCGAAGATAATGATGAAGTAAAATTCAGAAATGACTGTGGAGTACCCGTGGAAAGCTTTATGGAAGTACTGTTCTTTTACCTTAGCTCCACTTTTGTCGGTTGGAATGAAGCAATATATGTGCAAAAATCTGGTATATGTATAGGCTCCAAGGTAGCCCCACTACTAAGCGACATTTTCCTAGCTCGTGTTGACCAAAGTATTCACAGCGCTTTAGGAAGCTTGGCAAAAATTTTCCGTTTTGTTGATGATTTTTTGGTTATATTTGATGGGAATGAACATGGCTGCAATGTAAACAATGTACTAAAGGTGTTCCATGAATGCGGGCTTGGCCTTAATTTTACCCATGAGATTGCTAAAGAAAACGAACTACAGTATCTAGATGTGTCTCTGCGATTGCTACCCGACCACACATGCTGGATATACAGCCCTAGATCAAAAAAGCCCATATTACAGTACAAATCAGGACATTCGAAGATTGTAAAAAGCGGAATTGCGGTGTCTTGCCTTCGGGGCGCTTTAGAAAAATCTTGTTGCCACCGAATAAAAGAAAGCTTTGCCAATCAGGTAACAAGGCTAGCTTCAGCGGGATTCCCGGAACACATTATAGTCAGAGCGGCCAAAAAAGTAATTAAAATAGTAAAAGGTGTACAACCCACCGATCCTAGGAACAGGTTTAGCACAAACAGAAAGCGCCTTGCGGTTGTACCTTATGTCCATTATTTCTCCCATGGGCTAAAGAATGTAGCCAGCCGGTATGGTGTTGAAGTGGTTTTCAGTGCACCTAACAAGGTGCAAAAACTGTGCCAAGCTATTTCAAAAAAGTTGATAATAAGGTAAAGAAATGCAGCTGCGGTCTTAAAGAAGATAAAAAATTCACAAAATGCAGAATAGGTGTTGTGTACCGGCTTCCGTTGACCTGTGGCCAGATGTACATAGGACAAACCGGTCGGTGCATAAACACCCGTCTAAAAGAACATGAACGTTCTCTCGGTAAAGAAAATCATTCACATTTATCAAACCACTGTAATCTATGTCATTGTGATCCGGTATTTACTGACACTGACATTTTGTTTTCAGATAAAAACAAACTAACACGTGAAATAACAGAAGCGTTCCATATCATGAAGTGTGCTGATAAATGCATAAGTGAAGCATCGGTTGCAATTTCTGACAGAGAATTTACATATTTGAATACTGGGTAAACCTTTTTAATCTTTTCTGTTTACACTGACGACTTTGCACTGTAACCTTTTTAATCTTTTCTGTTTTCACTGACGACTCTTGTTGCACATGCTCAGTGCAGATAGCTGGGGTATATATGTTTTGTATCCTTCCGAAAATAAACAGTTGTGAGTAAGCGCTCGTGTGTCTCCCCTTCACTGTGTCCGTGTCATTGTGTGCGCAAAAAGATTACACTATGAATTCGTACCAACTCGCCCAACTATCAGTTCTGCTGCAGTTCATTTCTAGTACCGAGGGCTCTTTTCCGTGTTCTATCCTTCCTCCCGCTAACCCAGCTGTCTTAGCTTCACTAATTGCACTATGTGTGTGCCGAGCAAGGGTGGCCTCTTGGCATGTCCGGCATTCTACCTGTTCCCCTGACGTACAAAGATTATATGGCTTCATGAAACCGTCGATAGGACATACCAGAAGAATATGCCGAATAGTTGCGTCTGAATCGTGGAGGCAAGTGCGACACCATAAAGACTGCTTGCGTGTTGCGTGCAAGACACAATGCGGTGATACCAGCAGACGACTCTTCCTGGACTGGTGCAAAACAGCGGATAGGACAACGGAGTTCCTCTGGAACACAGTGAGGCCTCTCTTGCCCACTGTCAAGAAGGCGCCCCCTACAGAAGGAAGAGTGGTACGGCTCGGGGAATATTTTATTCCAGAAGAGGACAACAAGCTTCTGCAGCTTGGGCCAAAATTCGCGCTGGAACCGGTACTGTGTCCACCGGCGAAGCTGGCAGCATCGAGAGCCGTCTCCCGACTGGTCCCAGAGGAGGAACGAGCAAGGTGTGTTTCTGAATGTGTAGACGCTATCGCGAAGGCAAAAACATCATGTGTGAGCCCCAACCGGCTCAACCTAGTGGCTAGAGACTTGGCCTCTAGAGGGTTACGTGTTCTTACCGCCGATAAAGAAGGATGTTTTGTTGTCCTACCTGATGGTATGTTTGGTCAAAAAGCTTGTGAAGCTATGGATAAAAATTTCAAGAGAATAGATGTTAAACCTGCTAAAGAAAAACAGCGTGCTATTGAATTACTACGTTCCCTCAGCTTAGAAAGTCTATGTGCCTCAGTCAAAAAAGCTAAAGGCCTGCATCTTGAAGTGTTTTTCTCATGCAAGACGCACAAACCTGGAGAGCCGTTCAGAGCCATTGTAACAGAAAGAAGCACTTGGCAGCAGCAGGTAGCATCGTTTATCCAAAAAACAGCTTTCCTCGTTAAGAATCCCAGATCCGTTAGCAATCTGCAATTCTGAGGCAGTTGTACGCTATTTGAGGGAAAACAAAACAAAGGGATGTAACGCCTTCAGCGTAGACGTCCAAGATTTATTTTACTCGATTCCCCACACAGAGTTGTTAAAAAATGTCAAACTATGTATTTGCGAAGATAATGATGAAGTAAAATTCAGAAATGACTGTGGAGTACCCGTGGAAAGCTTTATGGAAGTACTGTTCTTTTACCTTAGCTCCACTTTTGTCGGTTGGAATGAAGCAATATATGTGCAAAAATCTGGTATATGCATAGGCTCCAAGGTAGCCCCACTACTAAGCGACATTTTCCTAGCTCGTGTTGACCAAAGTATTCACAGCGCTTTAGGAAGCTTGGCAAAAATTTTCCGTTTTGTTGATGATTTTTTGGTTATATTTGATGGGAATGAACATGGCTGCAATGTAAACAATGTACTAAAGGTGTTCCATGAATGCGGGCTTGGCCTTAATTTTACCCATGAGATTGCTAAAGAAAACGAACTACAGTATCTAGATGTGTCTCTGCGATTGCTACCCGACCACACATGCTGGATATACAGCCCTAGATCAAAAAAGCCCATATTACAGTACAAATCAGGACATTCGAAGATTGTAAAAAGCGGAATTGCGGTGTCTTGCCTTCGGGGCGCTTTAGAAAAATCTTGTTGCCACCGAATAAAAGAAAGCTTTGCCAATCAGGTAACAAGGCTAGCTTCAGCGGGATTCCCGGAACACATTATAGTCAGAGCGGCCAAAAAAGTAATAAAAATAGTAAAAGGTGTACAACCCACCGATCCTAGGAACAGGTTTAGCACAAACAGAAAGCGCCTTGCGGTTGTACCTTACGTCCATTATTTCTCCCATGGGCTAAAGAATGTAGCCAGCCGGTATGGTGTTGAAGTGGTTTTCAGTGCACCTAACAAGGTGCAAAAACTGTGCCAAGCTATTCCAAAAAAGTTTGATAATAAGGTAAAGAAATGCAGCTGCGGTCTTAAAGAAGATAAAAAATTCACAAAATGCAGAATAGGTGTTGTGTACCGGCTTCCGTTGACCTGTGGCCAGATGTACATAGGACAAACCGGTCGGTGCATAAACACCCGTCTAAAAGAACATGAACGTTCTCTCGGTAAAGAAAATCATTCACATATATCAAACCACTGTAATCTATGTCATTGTGATCCGGTATTTACTGACACTGACATTTTGTTTTCAGATAAAAACAAACTAACACGTGAAATAACAGAAGCGTTCCATATCATGAAGTGTGCTGATAAATGCATAAGTGAAGCATCGGTTGCAATTTCTGACAGAGAATTTACATATTTGAATACTGGGTAAACCTTTTTAATCTTTTCTGTTTACACTGACGACTTTGCACTGTAACCTTTTTAATCTTTTCTGTTTTCACTGACGACTCTTGTTGCACATGCTCAGTGCAGATAGCTGGGGTATATATGTTTTGTATCCTTCCGAAAATAAACAGTTGTGAGTAAGCGCTCGTGTGTCTCCCCTTCACTGTGTCCGTGTCAATTGTGTGCGCAAAAAGATTACACTATGAATTTCTTACGTTCTTTCTTGTAGTGACCAAGAACCTCTCGGTATGAGGCCGGAAACTCCTTGATGTCGCGGTGGTGTGTGTTGTGTGGGACATCTGTTCCCGTGGCCCCCAGCTCCGGCCGCCGCGATTTGGGTTGTGTTGGTAACTCCTCCGTTGGGGCCCCGCACAACAACGGCGGCGGCTGCCCTCTGGGGGATCGCGTCGTGGCGGGTAAGGTGCCTCGCGACGAGATGGGCGCACTCGTTGTGGTTGGGCGGAATGCCGGTGTGTCTTCGGCCGTTGGTATTGTTGTTGTCGTTGTTGTCGCGGATGTTGTCTTTGGTGGTGCCAAGCTCCCCGACGTGCGCGGGGAACCATTTGAGGGCCTTGTTCGTAATCGTGCCGGACACGAAGTCCCCGACTCTGGCGTTGAGCATGCGCGCCACATCCGCGGACACCCAACCTTTGGTGTAGTTACGGATAGTTGATTTGGAGTCGCTAATGATCAGGCTATCCTTCGTACTTCCGTGGAGTACCGCGACGGCTATGGCCATCTCCTCCGCTGCCTCGGCCGACGGCAGCTTCGCTGATGCCGTGACTCGTATCCTTCCCTTCGTATCTACGACTGCCATGGAGAAGGCAGGCGCCGACGCCGTCGGCCGGCCGTGTCGTTGATGTTGGCGCTCTTGCTGCTGCCGTTTTTGTCGTAGTAGTAGTAGTGATGGTGGTGTTGGCATCCCCGGTTTGTCTCGCACATTCTGTTGTAGTGGCGGTGGTGGTCGTCGTCCCTCTTCGCCGCCAACGTTAACGGCGGGCCGCGGGTACCTGGCTGCATCGACGAAGAGGACGCCTTCTCGTCTTCCGTGGTGCTGCTCGAGGATTGCTACCACCCTGCGTTTACGTCGTTGCACGTCATGCACCGGGTGCATGTTCTTTGGCATGTTTTCCATCTGTATGGCGTCCCTGACTTCCGGTAAAAGCGTTTCCTTCAGTCCCCGTGCCTCGTGATATCGAATCCCGAGCAGGTCGAGGATTCGTCTTCCCGTTCTGGTTCCCGACAGTCTCTCCAGCTGTAGAGCACTGCACGGGCTCGGGCTTACCCGAAAGCCCGGGCCCGGCCCGGCCCGTGGGCCGGGCCGGGCCGGGTAGAGGAGTTTTTTCATGGGCTCGGGCCGGGCTCGGGCACGGCGTGTGCTTTTTGACCCGGGCCCGGGCCGGGCTCGGGTTTTTTGACGCGGGCCCGGGCCGGGCTCGGGCTTTCTGCGAGTTATTCTCGGGCTTCTCAACTCGGAAAAACATGTATCTTTCGGTCTCGGGCCGGGTTCGGGCCGGTTTCGAGTCGGGCTCGTGCCGGGCTCGGGCTTAAGGTAAAGGGTTGGCGGGCCGGGCCGGGCGAGTAGCGTAGATTATTTCCGGGCCCGGGCCGGGCCCGGGTCTCGCCATAAAAGTTTTGATCGGGCTCGGGCGGGCCGCCCAATGTAAGAACGGGCCGGGGCCGGGCCCGGGCCGCAAAAATCGGCCGGTGCAGTGCTCTATCCAGCTGCGCGATTCTCTGCGCCTCGGCGACCTCCTCGAGCGTGTTGTGCATGCCCAGCTCGAGGAGCCTGTGGGTTGGCGTGTACTGGGGTCCCCCCAGGGCGGTTTTGAACGCCCTGAGGATCGCCACGTTCAGCTTGTCGGTTTCGCTCCTGTTCCAGTCGGCGTACGCGGCGACGTACGATGTATGGCTCAGCGCGTACGCCTGTATCAGCCTCGTCACGTTGTGTTCTTTCATTCCTTTCCTCTTGTTCGCGACCCTCCGCACGAGGTGCGTGGCGACGGCTACTTTCTTCTGCAGTCGGGAAACCAGCTCGCGGTTGGCACCGTTCTTTTCCAGCCACAGGCCGAGCACTCGCAATTTGGACACCGTCGGTATTAGGGTCCCCTCCCTCGTCGTGACGAGTACGCCCAAACGACGGGCGTCGAGCACGCACTGCGGGAGGGGTCCTTTCTTTCGCGGTCTGTGGAGTAGGATCTCTGATTGTCGGATGAGCAGACGAGTCCCGTCCCTTCAAGGTGCCGCTCCACCTCCCGGACGGACCGTTGCAGCCGGTCTTCCATTTCGCCGACGCTCGTGTTCTCCGTGGTCCACACCGTCGCGTCATCTGCGTAGATCGCGTGATTGATGCCCTCTATTGCATCGAGACGCTCCGGCAAGCCGATCATGTTGAGGTTGAAAAGCATAGGGGAAAGTACCGAGCCCTGCGGCGTTCCCGCACCTCCCGTTCAGACCGTTCGTGGCGTGGCCCCGTCGATCTTGACCGTCGCCTCGCGCCCATTCAGGAAGCTGCTGACATATCGGTAGAACCTCGCCCCGAGATCGAGTCGGCTGATTTTGTCCAATATGGTCAGGTGCTTCACCGTGTCGAAGGCGCTCTTCAGGTCTAGCCCGAGTAAGGCGCGCACGTGCGTACTCGGAGCGTTCACGACCTGTTCCTTGATCTGCAGCATGGCGTCCTGAGTGGAAAGTCCCTTCCGGAAACCGATGATGTGGGTGCCGAAGGCGTCCTGCTTCTCAAGGAGCATCGTCACCCTGTTGAGGCAGGCATGCTCCATCACTTTCCCGACGCAGGACGTGAGGGAGATCGGTCTCATGTTTCGAACCTCTAGCGGTTTGCCCGGCTTTGGTATGAGTATAACGACCGCGGACTTCCACGCCTGCGCAATTCGGCCCTCCTTCCAGCACGAGTTGATGTACTCGCAGAGCTTCTCGATGGCGTCGTCGTTCAGGTTTCTAAGGATTTTGTTGGTGATCCTTTCAGGACCAGGCGCCGATTTAGTGTTCAATAGCTGGAGGACCGCTCTAATTTCCTGCACGGAAAAGTCTGCGTCCAGCTCCTCGTTGGGAGCCCCGCGATACTCGGGGTGACTCTTCCCTTCCGGTCCAGCGAGGCACGATCTCCTCTGCGAAGGCTTCAGGGTCGTCCTTGTACTTGTGTCGCAGCTTGGCCATCTCTGTACGGGTCGCCGTTCTGGTGCTCCCCGGATCGAGCAGGTGCCTGAGAATCTTCCAGGTGCGTCCCGCGCTCATGTTCCCGTTCATCGTGTCACACAGCTCCTGCCATTCTTGTTCGCACAGGCGGCCGCAATGCGTCTCGATCTCCCGGTTGATTTCGGCGATCTTCTTGCGTATCTTCCTGTTGAGTTTTTGCTTATTCGCTCTCCGTTGCATGGATTTCTTAGCCGCAACGAGATGTGCCAGCCGGCTGTCCACTCTGGACGGTTGGGGAGTGTCGTCGTCCCCAGCTCCGCGGGATCTGTCTCCTCCTTCTCTGGGGGTTCTTGTCGCCAGTCCGTCCATTCGATCTCATCGGTGGATTTCTCTACGTTCGCGGGAATGGGACACTCGTCGAGCAGCGTCGGAAATCTGACCTACCTTCTCGCCTCGCAGAAAAGAACGCAGGGCAGCCGACGCGTACGGACGCGCCTCCGCCGGCTCCGTCTTCTTCGAATGATTGCGATCGGAAGATTTGCTTCAATCCTCAAGATTTTTCACCATTCTACAGATCTCGTCGAGAGGATTTCACCCAGCCTGTTTTTGACCCGGTAGGCCCATTTTTCGCCATTTTTGGAGACCTTGAAGTTTTCTCCCACCGATTCCCCCGCTAACCCTAGATTTGGGATTAGCGGCGGCGAGGAGTACGGCCGGGCGCCCGCCCGCGCCGTCGGAACGGCATCATGCCGGAGGTGGAGATGGTCGAAGGGGAAACTCTTTCCCGCGAAGAAGCTGACGCGCCTGGGTGGCGGACCGCTTTAAGCAAGAATAAGCGTTCTTCCCGGCAGCAAGAGAGCGTTTCTACTCAAAGTGACGGCACAGCTGGCCGCCGCACGGCCAACGCGCAGGGCGTCGTCCGGCGCCTTGCGACCGCATCGAGGCTCCCCCACTTGCCGCGGAGCCATATTCGAGTCATTGTCCGACCCAAGGGAGGCCTGGATCTCAAGAAGGTTAGCCAGATTCGTCTGGCCCAAGCCCTGGCGACCGCTGCGAAACTACCCCCGGAGGAATCAAAGGAGGATATCATCTGCCCGAACATAACTCAGAATATTCTTGTGGTCTCTACCCCAGAGCCTAAGAATGCGGGCGCCTACGCGGCGCTGCGTCTCATCAGGCTCGGCTTGACTGAGTATCAAGTTTCTGCCTACACCGCGGCCTCCGACGATACCTGCAAAGGCGTCGTCCGAGGTGTCGACGTGGACATTTGCGAGCAGCAGTTGGCGGCCATGATCGTCAACCAGCCTAACCCTAAAGCCATGGAGATGCGTCGCATCAAGGAAACGACTACGGTCGTTGTTCTCTTCAGTGGACTAAAGGTACCTAACTATGTTATGTGCGGTACGAGCATGCTTAGGTGTACGTTGTACATGAGACAGACTGATGTTTGTTATGGGTGTGGGGCTCTCGGCCATCGGGCCGATGTTTGCCCCACCCCGACGAAGAAAGTGTGCCGCGGGTGTGGTGTGAACGACCCTGCGGAGAATCACCAATGCCAGCCGAAATGTGCCTTGTGCGGGGGGCACATCTAACGGCAGACAAGGCCTGCAAACATCGTTACCAAGTCCCCTTCGTGGTGAGACAAAGAAGACGGCGTAGGAAGCGCGCCAAGAAACGCCAGCAGGCCCAGGAGGGTCTGACATCACGGGATTCCAGCGTGACCTGCGAGAACGCACTCTCTCTCGCCAGCTCCTGGGAGACGCCGTAGCCGCTCCAGGAGGCGCTCTCACTCCCGAGGGCGCTCTCGCTCCAGGGGGCGCTCCCGCTCCAGGGTGCGCATCCAAGAGGCTCCCACCACCTGGGCGGATCGAGTCAAGCCAAGACCGGCGCAGCAGCCAGCACAGGTAAGGCACGTGGAACTGCCAGAGCAAAAGGAAGACCCTAGGGTCGCTTTTCTAATTCAGGAGAACACTACCTTCAAAGCTCAGCTTCAGCAGATGAGGGTCGAGTTCGAAGCTCTCAGGAATTCAGCACAGCCCCCGGCGCGGCCTTCGTCAGTGGAGCGGCGGCCGGCTAAGCGGAGGATAGGTCCAGAAGGAGATGTTGCGGCGGCGTCCGAGTCGGCCGTCCTTGAAGCAATCAAGGAATTGCAGAAGTCGGTGATGCGCCAAGCGGAATGTTTTGACCTCGTAGCACGCAAAGTCGCAGTGATCGAAAGCAGGCTTGGTCTCGGCGAGAATTCGTTGGTCGTCCCGGTGACGCCCGTCTCACTGGTTCCCCAGGCGGGCCCTGGTATGCCGATGGTTCTGGCCCCCATACATAAGGACGTGCCGAGAAGTGGGCAAAAAAGTGGTAGTAATCATGGCTCCCAGCGGAAATGAGTTTGCCATTTGGCAGTGGAACTGCGCGGGGTTTAGGAAGTGTAAGGCCTCCCTCCAGCAGTATTTCCCCATTGGCGGTGAGGCCACATGTGATTGCCTTACAGGAAACCATTGACGCGGTGGTTGCCTTGCCCGGCTATCGATCTGTATCAGTTAGGGGGGAGGGGCCACGCGGTCTGGCTATCTTGGTTGCGAGGAAATTGGCGTTTGTAGAACACAAGCTTCAGCTAGGCAACTCAACTTTGGAGGCCCAGCTGGTCGAAATCATCCCGAATAATTGGCTTAAGTGTAGCATCTTCATACTGAATGTCTACAGTACCCCTCGAAATCACAAGCAGGCGTTTTCCTCGGTGATCGCAAAGGCGGCTGCCCTAGCGGGCAAGTCGCCGCTCGTAGCTGTCGGGGACTTTAATGCCCACCACCCGGCCTGGGGATATCCAAAGGCCACTGTTAAGGGGAGAAAACTGGTTCAAGCTATGACGGATTGTTCCTTAGAGCTGGTCACGGACCCTCAGTTCCCAACTAGGGTGGGCACCTCTGTTACGAGAGACACCACTCCGGATAGCATTTACCAAAAACGCGGCGGGCGTACAGTGGGCTAACCTGCAGGAAAGCCTGGGAAGTGATCACTTTATCCTCTCGGTCACCCAGGAAACCCGGGTGCCTCCGCCTAGGGAGTTCAGGGTGACGGACTGGGACGAGTTTAGAAAGCACCGCAAGGCTGATCAGACCGAATATGGCACGTTGGAAGACCTCTTCTCGCGATTAGCAGAGGACGCTCTCCTCGCAACCAAGACGGTCCAGACTGACTTACAGGTGGATGCAATGGACTCACGTCTTGCGCACCTGTTGGAGGCTAAAAAATCCCTGGTTGAGAAATGGCGCACACAGAAGCTCAATAGGAGGCTGCGGAAGCGCATAGCGCTCCTCAATAAAGAAATCTTGGACTATTGTCAGGAACTGTCTAGGCAGCAGTGGAATGAAGTTTGCTCAAAAGTAGACGGGCAGATGCGCACCGGGGGTAAATGGAACCTCTTGAAGGTGCTTCTCGATGAGACTAATTCCAAAGGTAACCAGAGGTTGGCAATCGACCGATTGGTCCAAGCACAGAGGAGCGGTGGGGTCGATGACACGACTCTACTTACGGAATTGGCGGAGCGATACCTTCCGGTTGGCCCCGTAGGGGACTGGGATTACCCGGACTACCGGGGAGGACCGCTGGAGGCAGTCGAGTCGCCCTTTACGAAACTTGAGATCGAAGAGGTGCTTCATGAACTTAACAGTTCATGAAGTCACGAATAGGCTGCTGCGTAATCTTGATGATAAGTCCATTGCTAAGTTAACCGAGGAGGTCAATCTCCTATGGGCAGAAGGCCGCGTTCCGGAATCATGGAGGACCGCCTCGGTGGTACTCATTCCCAAACCGGGCAAGGCACTCGCCAAGGAGAACCTACATCCCATCTCCCTTACCTCTTGCGTGGGGAAGGTGATGGAGCATGCAGTATATAATAGGGTCACTAGGCATATCGAGGATAAAGAGCTCTTTCCACATAACATGGTAGGCTTCCGGCCGGGTCTCTCCACCCAGGATGTGATGCTCTTGATTAAGAGGCAAATTATCGACCGACAAACCCAAGATATTCGGGGAGTATTGGCCCTTGACCTCGCCAAGGCGTTTGATACCATTTCACATAAGTTCGTCCTGGAGGCGGTCGAGAGCGTGGGGCTGGGACCAAAGTTCCACGCCTATGTTCGTGCCTTCCTCCGGGACCGCACAGCAACCGTAAAGATTGGCCAATTAAAATCGAGGGCCTTTACCCTGGGTGCGAGGGGCACGCCGCAGGGAGTGGTCATTTCGCCTCTCTTGTTCAACATAGCCATGAAAGGCCTCTCAGAGCGTCTTTCCACTGTAGCGAATACCAACCACGCCCTATATGCGGACGATATTACTGTCTGGTGCATGGGAGGTTCGGATGCGAGGTGGAGGAGGCGCTTCAGTCGGCACTGTCCATCACCGAAAGTTTTCTGGAGTGTACGGGGTTTCGGCTCTCCCGCTCCAAATCGGAGTTGCTTCTCTACAGACCGGTTCGGCCCGGGAGGAGGCCCTCCAGGCCGCTTGATCAGGTACAGATTACGCTAACCACAAGGGACGGGCTGTCGATTCCCAGAGTCCACTGTATTAGAGTGCTCGGCTTGCTTCTTGAGTCCAATGGCAGGAATTCACAGGTTTTGGCCCGCATCACCTCCAAAACGGAGAACATGCTCAGGCTGATTTTAAGGGTCTCAAACCGCAGGGGAGGGCTGACGGAGAGCAATCTCCTTCGGCTCTACCACGCGTTCCTCATGAGCCATATTAATTACGTCGCATCGGCACTGAATTGGTCTAAAAGCGAAGACGATAAACTAGACACTTTAATGCGAAAAAGTATCAAAAGGGTGCTGGGACTCCCCATGAGCACCGGCACGGACAGGCTCATGAGCCTGGGCATGCACAACACCCTATCGGAGGTGACTGAGGCACAGAAACTAGCTCAGGTCGCGCGGCTCTCCTCCACCAAGGCTGGGCAGCATCTCCTACAGTCGCTGGGCTGCCATCATACGGGCAGCACCGAACAGAAGGTGTTTTTAACACAGACAGTGAAGGGTACCTACGAGGTGGAACCCTTCCCGCGTAACGTCCATCCGCAGTACAATGTTGGCCGACGAAAGGCATGGGCCAGGTCTCTGCTTGACTCCGTAGCTAAATTCCCGGGAAAGGTGGCTTTCGTTGATGCGGCGCAGTATGGCCGCTCCGATAGCTTTGCGGCCGTGGTTGTTGATCATCGCGGTCGCGTACTCAACTCAGCTTCCGTTGGGAACGTTTCTGCCTCCGTAGCAAAGCAGGTAGCAATAGCTCTAGCGATGAAGCATCCTTCGCGTCCTGAGATATTCACTGACTCCAGGGCTGCCGTCCGGGCGTTCGCCTCGGGGGTGGTCTCCAGGGAGGCTGCCACTATCCTCAGTTCGAGGGGTGCGGTAGGCTTTCACACAATTACGTGGTTCCCGGCCCACATGGGCTAAGGGGTTCATCCGTCAGTTTCCAACGTCAACGAACTTGCCCATAACCGTGCGCGAGAAATCACGTGTCGCGGCGGTCCGGGCGGGTCCGCAGGCGGGTTCGCGGAGAGCTTCAAGGATCCACTTGGCACCTTACACGAAGTTAGGTCTCACTATCAGCGATCAAGGCGGAGGTACCCCGTCCCGCATTCCAAGCTCACTAGACCGCAGTCGTCCGTTCTCCGGATGCTGCAGGCAGGTTCGTTCCCGTCTCGTAGCACGTTTAGTCACTTTGCTGAAGGCATAGATCCAGGATGCCCTAGCTGCAGGGAGAATAAGTGCACACTCGCTCATATGCTCTGGCAGTGCCCGGCGTTACGTGGCGCCAAGTTCAGCAGACAGCAGGACTGGGAGAGGACCCTTAAAAGCGGCGAACTCTCAGTCCAACTCTCGGCAGTCCAGGAGGCCTGCGAACGGGCGGAGGGCCACGATCTTCCAGTACCGGCGTGGGCGCGGCCAGCCACCGTGGCGGACCCCCCTTCGGGGGGTGTCTGATCGGGGTTCTTCAGGACCAAATAAAGTTCATTTCACCTCACCTCTACGTCTGCGAGTAGTTCTCCGGATCTTCATTTCTTCGCCTACGCGAACTCTCGCCTTCCCTCAATCTAAACTCGGAATGTTCCATTCTGCGACGCTTGGTGTCAGCTTCTCATGCTCTCACTTCAGTCTTTCGGAAGCGGCACGTGACCAGTTTCCTGGTCAAAACCTGCCGAGCCGCCGCCGGAGGCATCGGCTGCAGTCACGGACACCGGGCGCGTTCGGCGCGAACGCGGAGAAAAGCGGCCGGCGTCGGCTGGCACTCTTCGCGTCCCACTAACACCCACCTCACTCCTCTCCACCTCGTATCCGCTATGCTGTGGTGGTAAGTGGTTCTTGAGGGAAAGGGAAAGGTTGGCGCTATCTTCTGCAGCCCTTGAGAGAGCACGGCTCAGCGCCAATGCTGTGCGATGTTATTTTTATACTCTGCATTCACTCTCTCTCTCTCAGCTCTCTCTCTCCAGCTCGGCGAAGATGCTGATGAGGGAATGATCATTATAGCTAGGTTCTAACAGCTCCGCTGTAAAATGTCGTGACTACAATCAGACAAAGAAGCCGGAATGACGACGATTGCACGTCCAAGGAGACATGGCGACGACGCTATCACAGTGAATAAATGATAGCATCTGTTTGACGACGATGCAATGACGGTCATGTCAGGACAAAAGTAGGCATAATTACTATTCAATGCTGGCAGCATGGTGGTGAGCAGGCTGGTGAGCAAGCAATTCGCAACTACGGCATCGATTCTAGGAACACTAGAGGAGAGATGTTGTAGAATTCCCGGAAAGGAATAGGCTACGAATAATGAATACCTTGTTCAGGAAGCGCAGCAACAGGAAGTGGGCCTGGAAAAGCCCTAATGGAGAAAGAAGGAATGAAATAGATTTTATACTCTCTGACGATTCCACAACAGTGCAGCACGTAGAAGTGTTAGGTAGGGTAAAGTGCAGTGACCATAGGTTAATGAGGTCTAGGATTTCTCTCAATTTGAAGAGATAAAGAATAAAATGAGTCAAGAAGAAACAGGCCAACCTAGACGCTGTAAGGGTAAAACCAGACGAATTTAAGCTGGTGCTCGCAAACAAATATGCAGCTTTAGAACAGGAAGACGAAGACAACATAGAGCTAATGAATGAAACCTAACTAGGCTGACATGTTTTGAGGCAACAACAACAACTAGGCTGATCTCAGAAGCAGCAATTGAAGTGGGAGGTAAGGCACCAAGGCAACCAGTAGGTAAGTTCTCCCAAGTAACAAAGGACCTAATAAAGAAACGGCAAAACATGAACGTGTCAAACTCGAGAGATAGAATTAGGTGAACTGTCGAAACTGATCAACAAGAAGAAACTAAGGGTTATCCGAAATTAAACCCTGGAAAAGATTGAGGAAGCAGTAAGATATGGACGCAGCATGAAATCAGTGAGCAGAAAACTTGGCATAGGACAAGGCAAAATGTACGCACTGAAAGATAAGCAGGGTACTATCATCCGCAATTTCGATAACATAGTAAAAGCTGCGGAAGAATTCTATACTGACCTGTACAGTTCCCAAAGCAGCCAAGCTACTTTCATTCGAAGTAGTGATGAACAGAATACAAAGGCTCCTTCTATAACTAGCGATGAAGTTAGTAGGGCCTTGAAAGACATGAACAGGGGAAAAGCTGCTGGAGAAGATGGAATAACAGTCGATTTAATCAAAGATGAAGGAGATATCATGCCTGAAAAGCTTGCGGCCTTTTATACGCAATGCCTCACGGCTTCAAGTGTGCCAGAAAGCTGGAAGAACGCCAACATTATACTCATCCGTAAAAAGGGAGACGTTAATGAATTAAAGAATTATAGACCCATTAGCTTGCTTTTAGTATTGTATAAAATTTTCACCAAGCTAATTTCCAATAGAATCAGGGCAACACTTGCCTTCAGCCAGCCAAGAGAACATGCTCGCTTCAAGAAGGGATATTCTACGATGGATCATATCCATGTCACCAATCAGGTAATAGAGAAACCTGCGGAGTACAATCACCCTCTCTCTAGCTTTCATAGAGTATGAAATAGCATTTGATTCAGTAGAGATACCAGCAGTCATACAGGCATTGCATTATCAAGGAGTACAGGAGGCATACGTGAATATCTTGGCACACATCCACAAGGATTGTTCTCCTTGTACCTTGGTTCTCCACAAGAAAAATAGAAAGTTACCTATCAATAAAGGGGTCAGGCAAGGAGACACAATCTCTCCAATGCTATTCACTGCATGCTTAGAAGAAGTATTCAAGCTCTTAGACTAGGAAGGCTGAGGAGTGAGGATCAACGGCGAATATCTCAGCAACCTTAGGTTTGCAGATGACATTGTCCTATTCAGCAACAATGAAGACGAAATAAAACAAATGATTGAGGACCTTAACCGAGAAAGTGTAAGTGTGGGGTTGAAGATTAGTATGCAGAAGACAAAGATAATGTTAATATACTGGCAAGGGAACAAGAATTCAGGATCGCCAGTCAGCCTCTAGAGTCTCCAAATAAGTACGTTTATCTAGGTCATCTACTCACAGGGACCCTGATAATGAGAAAGAAATATGCAGAAGAATAAATAAAGTCGTAGTGCATACGGCAGGCGTTGCCAAATCCTGACTGTGAGCTTACCACTGTCGTTGAAAAGAAAAGTGTACAATCATTGCATTCTACCGGTGCTAACATATACTGCAGAAACGTCGCTAAAAATAAGCTGGAGAACAAGTTAAGGACCGAACAAAGAGCGATGAAACGAAAAATATTACGCCTAACGTTAAGAGACAAGAAGAGAGATGTGTGGATCAGAGAGAAAACGGCGATACCTGATATTCTAGTTGACTTTAAGCGGAAGAAATGGAGCTGGACAGGTCATGTAATGCGCAGGATGGGTAACCGGTGGACCATTATAGTTACAGACTGGATACCAAAAGAAGGGAAGCGCAGTCGAGGACGGCAGAAAGCTAGGTGGGGTGATGGAGTGTGGAAATTTGCAGGCGCAAGTTCGAATCAGGTAGTGCAAGACAGGGGTAATTCAAAATCGCAGGGGTAGGCCTTCGTCCTGGAGTGGACATAAATATAGGCTGATGATGATGGCAATATGATTACAATAGTATAATGAACAAGGAACGAAGTCGAGGGATCGAGGAAGGTAGTATGACGACAATCGAATGACGATACTGTAAGGGAGCGTAACGACCACAGCCTGACGATAACGAAATGACGAGAATCAGATGTTGGAGTTACTATGATGACTACACAACGATCATGACGGCATCCCGACTACAGTATGACAGCGAATGCATGACGGTGGCTGTATGGCGAGGATGTAATGACGGCGATTGCGTGACAATTGCATAAGGGCAATGGGATGACAAGGAGTGTACGATGGCAATGGCGTGACACTGAATGTATCACGAAAACTCTATGACGACGATAGAGTGACGACCACGGCATGACGAAAGTGAGATGACGAAACTGGATTGGCGATGATGGCACAAGCATAACAGCATTACGGCGACGATCTGAAAATGGATGCGTAGTGTGGTTTGCACGAGGGCAAGTGTTCAAAAGGAGGCTTTTATTAAACGAAACACTCTTATATACATACTATCAAAGGGCCAATTACAATTACAGCCAACTGGGTGCGCTTGTGCATGACAGTACATTCCGTCACATCTCCTGGTTTATTAAATCAACATCACTGAAGTTCAGGCATCGGGTATCCTCGTGGTGGTCGGCGGTTGCGTTCGCTTCTACGCAGTTGTGGCTCTGTGGTTTCCACTGTGAGTCTATGTTCTTGTGTGGGCGCCAATGAGTCTGCTGCAGAATTGGGTGCCAGACGGAGGTGTTCTCTGGTGCGTTATCGGGCTGTTGGCAGGCTTGACAACTGTAGCAGGGGACCAGGTTTTTCATGGTACGCTGTACACCGTGACGCGGGAGCCATCAGGAAGCCCTGGTAGAGACCTTGTGCGTCTGTTGTAGAAAGAACGTTGTTTTTCTTTCTGGGGTTTTACGTGCCAAAACCAGGTGTGATTATGAGGCACGCTGTAGTAGAGCGCTCCGGATGAATTTCGACCACCTGGGGTTCTTTAACGTGCACTACCACGCAAGCACACGGGCGTTTTTGCATTTCGCCTCCATCGTAATGCGGCTGCCGCGGCCGGGATCTGATCCCGCGATTTCGTGCTGAGCAAGAAGGAACGTTGTTCGCTCCTGATGTCGTGGAGCCGCCGTTGCACGCCTTGAGGGACTATGGTTTGCGGTCGCAGGTGGTTTTGTGTGATTGGTAGCAGCGTCCTCGCCTGTCGGCCCATAAGTCTCTGCATCGGAGACCCTAAGTAGGAATCGCGAGGCGTATTTCTCCACTCAAGCATGGCAGCACAAAAATACACTATACCATACTGATACTTCTTCAGTAGCATTTAGATGATAATAAGGACTGGAACTGGATGTGCTGCAAGCCAATCTTACCGACAAAATCACGGAAGTTCTGGCTACTGAAGGGCGACCCATTGGCGGTGCATATTCGCTCGGAGGAGCCGTGCGTGGCAAATATGTCGGCGCAAGCAGAAATAACCTTGCCGGTTGTTGTCTGCGCGGGCCTTAGTTCGAAAAAGAAAGAACAAAAACTTTAAGCCCTTCCACTGGGGTGGAGATGAAAGACCAGCGATGCTGTCTTATGGTGTGTATTATGTATTTTCAGTTATGAATATTAAGTATTATGGTGTAATTGGTTATTTGAGCTATTAAAGAATTAGAAATATATATGATCCGGCGGTTTTCATTTCTTTAGTGACCACAGGGACCACAGGTCGCTACGGTACACCGCCATAGGGTGTACGGCAAAGGTTGAGATGTTCTTCATAAACCTGTAGCGCCTCAGCATGCGGCGCCCGTCAAGGAAGACGAAGTTGGCATTGGAACGCGCGGCAGGTGCAGAGCGAGAATAAAAAAAATATCAGTTCGAAAACTCAACGCTGTCAGGGCTGAATCTTTCTCGTGTTAGCTCCGACAAACTCGTCACCAACGCCGCGCGCGTTCGGTGCGAACGCGGGCTTAACGCCGCCGCCGTCGACAACAGTTCTGCGGGTTTTTTGTGTGACCGCACACAACCACTGACAAAACACTGGCGTGAGCAAGCGCGCCACCAGCAGCGAGCGAAGGTTCATGCGGTCTATCGCTTCAACATAAACTGAGCGGCGAAATCACAGCGCATACAAAGGTACGAGCCGTGTTGCAGATCGCTTTCAAGATATGGTGCGCGCGACCACCTGGCGCCGCGCAAAGTACAAGTTGCTCGCAGAGCAGAAGCCGCAACCCCTCCCTCTAGCCCTGCCTACCCGCTGTCCTCCTTTCGCGTGTGAGATTGAGTTGCCAGTTCCCCTTGCGCCCAATCGCAAGATACGCATTTGGTGCCGAGCTAAACGCCCCCTTCCCTCTCTCCCGTCTCCCTACGGACTTTTGCGCGACGGAAGAAGTCGCGTTTGCGCTTCGCCGTGATACATACAGCATACGGCCAATGAGAGTTTTTTTTTCTACATCCGGACGAGACCATCGAAGACTGAGTCCTTAACAGCTTCGCTGTAAAAGTCAACAACCACCAAGTACTCTATGCCATTGTGATAGCAAACGTCGGCTCCCATAACTTCCCAAGGTAGTCTTAGAATTTCCTGATTCACCATTGGCAAGCGTCGATTTCGTGGCTTGTGTTTCTGGCAGGTCTCGCAGCGTCGAGCAACGTCTATATCGCTGCTTATAGAAGGCCAAAAGAGCACAGCTCGGGCACGTGCCTTCATCTTGTCTGCTCCTCCATGCACGGCATGTAGGCAGGCGAGTATTTCTCTGCTCATCTTGGCAGGAATGATGAAGCGGTTACTCCGGAACACGAGGCGGTCTTGCGTAGCCCGTCACGAAAGCTCCAGTAGCAACTTATGTATAGTTTAGAAGAACTTGTTCTTGGGCGAGTTCGTACATATTAGGGATCATTGTTTAAGTGCGTGAACAAACGGACTACAGAGACAGCAAGGAACAAGGATCTGCGCCCGTCCTTGTCCTGCAGCAACGTAGTTCGCCGCCGACATCAGCTTGGCTATCCGGCCACTGCGTGCTAGCAAACTGTCGAAGTTGCACCATCACTGGGTCCTCGTAGGTCTCTCGGAGAACTTGGCTCAGCCGACTGTCTGAAACCTGAAGACAAGCAATCGTATTCACATAGTAATACAGGCACTATACTTTCAGTAGCGCTTTGCTCGGGAACCATAGAGAAACACACCTATGTAAAAAGCGGACACTCCAGCCGTTTTGCGACCCACCAAATCATGGTCTGACTACCCGCCAGGCGGCGTTGCGATGTGCGCTTCCACTTCACCTCAAAGGTAGACAGCTTATCATACGTCTGCGTGGTTACATCCGCGCATTCTGTTTCCCTAGAGACATTGATGCAGCGCCCGTCATGTGGTGCTGGTTACGCGCACCCGCCGCGCTTTTCCACCCGTCGCGTGGCTCGTGCGGTAAAGTGTTTACCTTTCTCTGCAGCGATTATTTCGCTGTTGCGTGCGTTAAGAATATTGTTAGCAAGACGTTTGTTATGCTAGGTGAGCGTATTCGGCACGTGTTGCATAGAATCGGAGCCGTGGCACCCGTTTACTATGCAGCCACCCGTTTGTTTTTGCACCCATCTTTTCCGGATGAGCTTGTGCATTTTTTCCAACCCGCAATTTTCCAAAAGTCACTCGCAAGACCTTAAGTTTAAAGCACAACATTTTTAACTGTGGCTCACCCGTGCCATCACACAAACATTTCATTTGGTGCGGCTAGAACAGTGTAATGCGCATTTGGGATCGTTTTCTGAAGGATGTTCACCTCACTGTATCTGCACGCGGCGTGCGCCTGGCCCGGTTCGCAAGCATCACTTTTACTTGACGCGTTGCTTGTTATGGCTAAAACATTCTTTAAGTGCGTGATCCAGCTTTTTTTTCTGTCCAATTCTCTACGTAAACAATAAAAAATGAACGTTTTTGTATGGTACACTGCTTCCTATTGTGTGCAACTCAGATAAGCAGCTCAAAAACGGGAAAATAATTGCAATAACACTCTGATTGCATTATTTTTCCTTTCTGCATGAGCTGATTAAGCCTTGCTGGTCCTTCGACAAGCTTGGCGGCTTTTCCAGTAAAAAGGTTGCGATCCGGTAGTTTATTACGTCTATTTGTACGCCATGCCCAAAAATGAAATAATAAAGCTCTTGCGCTCCACTGGAGTCGACGTAGTTGAACATTTTAGCAGCCAAATGTAAACCAAAATCGAAATCATTGCTATCGAAACCGAAACCAAAACAGAGCTAAACCACGCGTATAAAATCTCGAAAGGCAAAATTAGCGCTCTCATCAGCCGCTCGGGGCGCCGGCGGCAGTGTAGTAGCTAGGCCGCAGGGCCCTACGGGAGCGTCCGCTCTTCACCTGTATGTTTCTCTATGCGGCAACCGCGATAAAGCGTCAGCGGCAAACAGCTGCTTTCCAGGTGCGTATTTGACTACTATCGGGTACCTCTGTAAGCTGAGGCGCATGCGTGGAAGTCGTAGAGGGCATTGCCATGATGGCTTCCTAAATATCATTTCTAGTGAATTATGATGTTACTACAACTTCAGCCTGTCCGAAAAGATAGTGACGAAATTTTTCGCAGCCGTGATCGACTGCCCCCCAGCATCTACTTTTAAATCTGGCCTTACCTTTGCTGCGTTTTTGTCAACGAACGTGACGAGTACGCTAGCGGATGCCGATCCTGCATAATTACTGCGCCAGTTCCGTTCTGGCTGGCGTCTACCGATAGCCTGATAGGTTTGCCATTCTGGTAGTAGCTTAATACAGAAGCTGCGGCAAGCTCTTCCTCTAGAGCCTTGAAGCTTGCTTCTTAACAGTCTTCCCAAACCCGCGCAACATCCTTCTTTAGTAGTGCTCGACGTGGCGCTGTTATGTTTGACATATTCGCAATAAAGCAAGACACAATTTTACCATGCCCAGGAACGTCTGCAGCTTCTTCTGTTTGCTTGGCGTCGGGACTTACAAGATGTCTTCTCGCTGCTGTGGATTCAAACTCAGCCCGTCACGTGTCAGAACGTGTCCTAGGTACTGGACATATTCCCGTAAAAAATGGATTTCTTTCTGTTCAATTTCAGGTTTACTCTTGGCATCGTCGCAAGACGTTTGCAAGGTTGATGTCATGCTCTCTTCTCGTTCTGCCCCACACTAGAATATCGTCCATGACAACCGCTGCGCCTTTAAGGCCTTCTTGCACCCGGTGGCCTTCTTGCACGCTGAAATATTTACGGTGCCGACGAGATTCTAAACGACATGCGTAAAAACCTGTAATGGCCCTAGGTAGTGCTCAATGTGCAAATTTTGGGGCTTTCTTCATCTAGCTTTATTTGCCAGAAACCGGAGGCTGCGTGCAAAGTTGTAAAGTACCGCGCGCCACTGATCGAAGGTGCTATGTCTTCCAATGTTGGGATTGGACAGTGCTTGCGAAGCATGTGCTTTGTTCAGATCAGAAAAGTCTAGGCAAATTCGTACCTTCTCTCCTTTAGTAACGACGAAAATCTTGCTGGCCCACTCCATCGGCTCTGTCACTTGCACGATCTCCCGCCCGATGTCTCCATGCGGTCCAGCTCGTCTTTCACCTTGCTTTGCAATGCTATCGGGATCCGCCGTGCTCGTTTCACCGCTCCCTGGGAGCCAGGCTTGAGCTTCAGGTGGTAAACCATACCCTCCAATTGAGCGAAGCCCTCGAACACGTCTTTGTAAGGCTTAGCAGCATCGTAAAGTTGTAGTTGCTCGACAGAAGAGACTCTTTGGGGTAAGCCTAACTCTTCAGCAACTGCGCCGCTCAACATCACGGCAACTGCGTCGCGCAAAACGAAAAAGTCTGTCTGAATCTTGCTTTCTCTTGTTGCAACATCAAGAGGAACTTATTTCGTTTTGATTTTTTCTGTAAGCCAAAGAACGCGTTAAAAACTACGTTACAGTCATGTGGCTGCTTGTTTGTCATCTTCTGCAGCTGGCTGCGCGCGATAATTGAGCAGGTTGAGAATGTGTCCAGCTTGCAAAAAATTGGTTTTCCTTCTAGCTCAACGGTAGCCGTCCAGCGATCGTCTTTCCCACGGGCACACGATACAGTTTTCAACCAGTAATCACCTTGCATTTCGCCGTCTTGCGTTTCAATAGATGTTACGTTTTGCTATTTTGAGTGAAATTTTTTGGACATCTTCTTGCAGGCTATGGCGAAGTGATTCCTTCCGCCGCATTTTTAGCATGTGCGTCCTTTTGCGGGGCAGACATAGTCAGTCTGATGAGCCTTTGTGCTACGCCGACCTTTTCCCTCAGATAACGCGTTCATCTCGGTAGCGTATTGGCCTTTGTGGCGTGCCTGAATTTATTCGCACTGTTCCTTGCCATTTTCTCGCAAGCGGCACATTTCTACCGTCTTTGCAAATGAATCATTTTCAGAAAAAGATATGTTCCGAATCGTGCAAGCCCTCATAATTATCACAGTAACCTACCACCTCCCCTACCACAACTCGACTAGGACTGAGACGAACCAGATGGACACCCTCCTCCGTACGGCTATTGACCCTTTTCGCGACGCTCCCGTGGGCGCTGCCATGTTTGATCACGTGGTGACGCGTCCATTGGTTGCCTCAGCCGCCTCCGTCGCCTCCGCGTTTACAATGCAAGCGCGTGATGCCGGCGCAGCGCAGCAAACCTCTGTTTCGACGCGTATCGTAGACGGTGACTGCGTGCACGACACGAAGCTTTGGCCACAGCTTCAGAGGACATGTAAGTGCTTTCAGAGCTCATTACGCCTTGTCTAAACGGCGTGAGCAACGTATACGGTGCTTGTACTAAAAGCGGGACTAGAAATGCATTCCAAGCTGTCCAAACTTTCCGCTTATGAATTAAATCGGGATCAGTGTGCTCTGCGTTCTTTATTTGGCAAACATTTTGAACCAGCGGCTTGTCATATTTCTGACTCAGTAAAGTTCCTTGGTGCGGCCACTATCTGATTGTTTATTTTTAGCGTAATCATTCGCGCGTATGCTCTGCTGCGATAAATTTGTTCTTGCTGCGCACAAAGCTTGGGATTTAAATGTTCTGTGCTTTGTGGTAGCCCGTAACAAAGGTGGGTTATCGCTAGTCCCTCGCTTACTCTGTGGACCGCCACGAAACATTCAGCTTCCAGCATTCGTGTCTTGTCGGTGTTATCGCTAGTCCCTCGCTTACTCTGTGGACCGCCACGAAACATTCAGCTTCCAGCATTCGTGTCTTGTCGGTGTAGTCGCCGCCACTCATGCTCCGTCACATTGATTCAAGTGTGCGCCTATTCACTCACACGTTGGCGATAGGGTGGGCGTAAGATTTCGTGCGAGTAAGGGTGGATGTGTGTGTTATGTAGATAATGTGCGGGAAACTTACAATGCCAGTAAGTGGCACTACTTCATTTTGTAATGAGCGGTACTCACTCCCAAGTGCCGACGCTCCGGAATTGAAGTCCTTTCTTTGGAGGTTAGCTATACAGCGCAGGTGGATGAATTATATTTCGTTATCCTTGAGGAAAGCCGTGCATCGCGAAGGGCGCCAACACAGGCAGTCCTTATGCAGCAGCTGCGACACAGGTTGATTCCATTCATTAATAGACAGTGTTAGCAGAGCGCCGCTCACGCTCCGCTCAGATTTCACGCTCTGAGATACTGCAGGGAACTGCGTAGATTTCTCATTTGATAAGCGCGTCTTGCCGAGACGCGAGCGATGCGCTATCAAATCGGCTGCAAAATGACGAAGAGGCCAGGTAGACACGCTGTCACGATCCGCTCAATCGGCTTTGTAGCGGAGCGAGGGATGCCGTCTTCGTTCCGCTGACGGTATGAGCCTTGTGCGCAAGCGCATTAGCGTTCCCGCTAAGCGGTTGTGTGGCATTTGCTAGCATATGCCGGTCTGAGCGGAGCGGACAGCAAGCGCTCAGCTAAAACACTCTAATATGTGAATCACTATTTTTGCAGCGAACTACCGCACACGTCTTCCCTTTATCGTTACACATTTTGCAGTATGAATTGGGCACAGTGCATTAGTGCACACCCACTTGCATTTTCGACAGCTGATCACACAGTAGGAGGGTAGACGCAGTAATGGTTGCGTATTCGTGCGCATTTGCTGAGGCAACGTATGGCGCGCCGCCGAAAGCGCCATCTCGTTCCTCTAGAGCAAACTGCTCCGCGAAAAGGGTCAATAAAAGCAGTGCTGGGACTACCCCAACATGCGTCCACGCAGCTCCTACTACGACTCGGGGTACACAACAACATCCGAGAACTAGTGGAAGGCCACCTTAACAGCCAGTTACAACGCCTCCAACGAACAAGGCAGGGGCGTCTCATCCTATGCCGCCTATAGGATACTAAACACCAAAAAAGCCACAACAGGAATACCGCACACTTCTCGCGCTTAGCATTCGAGACAAAATTCACGTGGCCCCAATTCCCCGACATATGCACCCTGACCGTCATAAAGGCCGGAGACAGGCAAGAGCACAAGCCCTGCCTCGAATCTTTGGCGATGACACATTGGGCACACCGGTCCTTTACACCGACGTGGCCCGGTACCCACAAAGACGTGCTGTGTCTAGTCCTACAGACACTCTGAAAGCTTCGGCCACGCTCAACACTGTGGACTGAGCCACGGTGGAAAAGGCTGCTATCGCCCTAGCCATCGTACACGCTTCAACCATACCGGCACCGGATGGACCCATCTCAGGGGTCACTGATTCCCAAACCACGTGCAGGACTTTGGCACAAGGGATGGTGACACCCTACACACACCGCATCCTTACATCATTACACCCCACAGCGCTACACAGGGTGCGTATCGTCTGGCACCTGGACACGCCTCTCTTCATGGTAATGAAACGCTAATGCGGTAACCCGAGAGCTCGCTAACCGGGCGCCATTGGAAGAGCTGTCCAACCCAGATGACGCACCGACACAACCACTGAACTACACTGAAACTCTACAACATTACAGAGATAGCAGGAGACACTTCCCCCAACCACACCAGTCTCTTAACTGAGAAGATGCCGTCGCAGGGCGACAGCTACAGACCAATTCATTCCACTGCCTCTTTTACCTTCACCTCTTCCACCCCACACAATATCCCTCATATACTGCCCCGATTATGGAGCAAAGCCCACAGTATATTGTGTGTCCACAGTACATCGTGTGTCCTGAAATCGTATGTCCTGTGTTAAATTCTGACGGTTTAGTGAGCATAAGTTGCTTCAGCTAACGCTCCGGGTACCCATGTTATTTACTAGATTTCAGTATAATAAGATTCGGAATTAAAACAAATCTAAATACGTTGCCATCAACACCGAACTTCAGTTTTTTCTCTATGACTCATTTTTGCCGTCTTTTTCCCAACGTTCCGTCAACGAAAATTGCATACTTCACAAAGACAAATTACTCGCTCTTGCAGACAAATACATCCCGTACGTTTCCGCGGCCAACGACAAGACTAAACCATGGTTCACTAAGAAACTGTGAACACTTCGCAATAAGAAAAAGCGTCTCTACCGCAATGCAATAAACCATGCAAACGAGTCTTCATGGAGAAACTACACAACTTCTCTTGGTGAGTACATTGTTGTCTTACGCACTGCTAAAGACAGGTACTTCGCTCACGACTTAACTTCTCTCCTGAAGACTAATCCGCAAAAATTTTGGCAAACGATAACACCCGATCACAGTTCCGATATTTCCTTGCTAGACGACAAACAATAACCTCTTTCAGACGGGGAATGTTCATCGCTATTCAATGCGTCTGTTTCTTTCGTCATTTGTAAACACGGAATTGTAAAGTACTTCCGCCATTTGTACAAGATACCCCCCCCCCCTTGTGAGAATTATAGAGGCCATTAACACTGAAGGCACACTACCGCAAAACATAATTCTCGAAACACTAGTCGGTGCACGGCCCTGTACACCAACTTTCCAATCCCTGATGGTTTATATTCGATAAAAGAAACGTTGTCCAAACACAATGCACAACACTCCATTGAAGTCTACTTGTCTGTTCTTGAATTATTTCTGACATATAACTACTTCGAATTTGAGGGAAATTACTACCTGCAAATTCATGGGACAAGTATGGGCACACCTTTTCCACAAACCTAGGGGAACATATTTATGGGGACTATAGAAACTGATTTCATATCTCGCTGCACACACAAGCCCCACACATACCTACGATACATAGACGACATATGTATAATATGGAGGACAGTTTAGATAAATTTGTAACTTTCCTAAATTCTTTTCACACAAAAATAAAATTCACATCGGAATCTTCAAGTGAGCGCGTAAACTTTCTGTACACAACAATATATATATATATATATATATATATATATATATTGATAATGGGACACTAAAGACAACACTGTATAGGAAACCCTTTGATAAACAACAGTAGCTAGAATATACAAGCCACCATCCCAGATATTGCAAACAAGGTACCTTTAAAAGTCAAGCCACACGACTACGTCGCATTTGCGTTGAAAACCATGGTTGCGTATATAGACCCGGTCAGCTTAAGGAAACCCTATCAAGCAGGAACTACCCAAACACTTCCCTTCAAAAAAGCTCCACCGATGCAACCCAACTTCATCGAGCTGAAGTCCTCAAACCCCGCCCTAAAATTACAAGGACAACAACGCCTCTTCTTACTACTAAATTCTCAAGCGCACTCCCGAACGTGAATAACATCCTCAGTACATACTACCCAATTCTCACAGGCAAACAGAGACTTAATAAGATCTTGCCCGACTCGCCAAGAGTAGCCTACAGACGCAACAGTAATTTCAAGGAAATTCGTGTATACAGGAAACTAAGGGCAAAGACGAAGCCAATATCCGGTCCCTGTGACCGCTCCAGGCGTTCGACATGCAAACATATTGAATCTACTACTGCAGTAAAAAGTACAGCGTCGGATTACCTTCACAAGGTAACTTCGAGTTTCACCAGCCCGTAAAGCAACGTAGTCTACTGTCTAGAATGTGCCGCTTGTAACAAGCAATACATAGGTGAGACAGGACAAGAAATGCACAGAATACTCAACGGCCATCGCGCAGATACAAAACACAATTTACTTAAAGCAGTAGCCAGTCACTTCAATGAGCATGGCCATATATTCGATGAAGCAAGGCTCTATATACCAAAAACAAATTTCTGTTCACCTCGCGAGAGGAAATATACACAATCATATCTCATGCCTGCACCCGATGGGGATCAATTTCGCACGTTGCCACTTCAAATCGCCTATAGCTGTAACTTGAACCTGAAGTTGTTATGCCATTAACAAAGGCACAAAGCACGTTAGGGCTCCAGCTAATCTCGATTTTCAACCTCACCTATTCCTCCATTTCCAGTTCTTCCGTGCCTATCCCCTACCAATCAATTTATTATTTTCTTCCACGCTTTTACGCATAAATCAATCTTACGAGCGCTTTTCCCGTGTGCACCTACCCACTCACTGTTCTTATTTTTTTATTTTTCTGCTGTCGCCCTCCTACTAGTTCTTCGTTGTTGTAACGAAAGCTACACTGGCCGCATGCTCGCCGTTTTGCTGTGGCCGGTGGCAGCACCGCGAGCTGAGCCGTTGCCTAGCAACCGCCGCAGCTGGCAGCGTTTCTTTTTTTATGGTCTGACCACCCCGTGGTGTCTGACGGGCATCTGACCACGCCGCAAGCGGCGTCTGACACGCGTCCTTCGCCCGGCGAACTGCTTGACTGGATAGGGTCCGGAATGCCAAGCGTGCGAAGCTAGCGTCGGAGAATGAGGAAGAGCTAGCCGTTCGGCTCGCAAAACGCTTGGACTTGTCGGCTTATAATTCACACCTGCCTTATATCGATGAGTGTATAGCTAAGTATAATAATTACAGCTAAATCAAAGGCTAACCAAGTGAAACCAAGACTTAACCAGGTTAACCAAGCTTTCGCTTTGCATATCTGAGCTTAGCCGCAGCCACACTTTTGCCCCCTTCCTCTCGTTTTCTTTTTTTTTTTCCTTTTTTTTAAAGATCCACACCGACACATTCCAAATAACCAGATGCGAGTTTACCTTTTTCGGCGCTTCGACACACAGGGTCCCGCCACTTCTGTATACCGCCGTGACGACGCCTACGGCGAACTTCTGAGGCTAGCGTCCCTTGCAAGAGCAAGCTGCTGCCTTCCAACTACACCCCCCCCCCCTCTCCAGACTCCGTGTCGCCATCATAACACCTTCAAAATTACCCGACAGATTGCTGCTACGCTACTCAAGTCATTCTTTCTACTCGCCTTGTGGTTACTCGCACACTGACCGGCTCACCGGCTCTTCAAAGATCCCAAACGCACGCCGCCTACGACACCTCTCAATGCTCCATGCCTCTCGCTCCCCCAACACCCTCCTATGTGTTTTTTTTTCTGCCGCGATGCTGCTCGCCCGCTCTTGTCCTCTTGTCCTGGAAACCACGCTAGAGACAGTTAAACTGCAGCGCTCATTTTTTGTTTAGTCACTCCCTTTACAGCCAGCCGCCACCCATATCGACGTGACGTCACTCTACTAACCCGTTAAAACTAACCTGCCTAGGATGACGAGGCCGCCTTTGACGAAGATAGCTCCTCCTATCGAAACGTTGGCAAGCCTTTCTGAGGCACGTTATTTCGGTTTATAAGGTTTATATAACGTATTATTTAGTATTGACATGCGTTTTGTGGCGTAACTCGTACGGTATGGCTAAAATTACCATGTTATGCTTGAACACCGTCCTCTTAGTCAATCCTTAATTGTTTGAGGAAAAACTAAGTAAGGCACCTGTGCGAGCACATGTGCTCTTCCTTATATTCCTACTATTTGCTGTTCTTTCACCTTTTTTCTAGTCTGCATACTTTGTTTTCATTTAGCACTGGCTTCACGGCCCTTAACTGCGAATGCACTGCTGTGAATAATCATGGTTGCTCGAGGAGCAAGCGAGACACGCATAACATAAGAAGACGAAGAAGAAGAAGCTACGAAGCAAGCAGGGTAGCGAGTTTCTAAATCTCGTCACATCTTCAGCAAATAATTCGAACCGGGCTGGTGAGGTGTACCGGGAACCGTCGTACTAGCTCGAGATCAGCGTTTGGGTCAGCAACTAGGAGCAGCACCGCTGTCTTTTCATTGCCAAGTAAGTGTTCTTTCTAAGAGTTATGTGACGTTATGCGCCAGCCTGTCTGCACGCTTCTTTTCCTTTGGCACAGCGAGAGCGACAAATATCTTCCGTCTTGGGTGTTATATTTGAGAGAAGGAGATTTAACGCCACCGCGACATATAATTTTGTCGGTGTTCGTCTTTTAGACGGCCGCAAGTTATAAAGAAGGCTGGTGTTAATGGCTGGTGGGGCGAAGGATGCAACTCTTCGAACGCATGGCACACCGACTCATTCGCTTTGCAATGAAAGATTGCGTATACGCGGTTTCATAAATACATGACCTCTTGTTTTCAGAACTCTCTTGTTTTGGTCGTCTATTGATGGTAGTGACTTTCCGTGCTGCCTTAGTCACGTGAGAAATACTGTCCCATTGAGTGTTCCAGGCGCACCGAGCCCACCAAGAGCGCTGACGAGAAAAAGGAAACCGCGACCGACGGAAGCTAAGGCCGAAGCGCTGGTAACCTGGTTAGGACTACCAAAAAAGTGCTCACTTGGCGGCAAGCTTCACAGCCAATCGATAATAAAAACAGCGTAATTGGGTTGGATTTGTTCGGCTACATTACAGGCTTGCTCGTTTTATAATACAGTTTCCAGTGCATTCGTACTACTTCAACACATACAAACCCCAGTATAACGAAGTAGGAGGGGTAGCCAAACCTATTTTGTTGTATACATTACATCGCTATCACAATTATCCGCTCTCATGGCTGACATTGGCCGAGACTAAATGCTGGGTTCGCTCTTAGGAACCACTAGGTAAACCGACACAAAAACTCGCTGCGCGCCGCCGAAAAAGATTGTCTTCTCGCTCGGTTTTGTAACCGAGATGACTGCTTTCTCTGCTGTAAATGTACATGATATTTCATATAGTGACGCCCGAAGAGTGCATGTATCAGTGGCATACAGACTATTTCTCGAGTGGGGGGGGGGCAAACCGCAAACCACCTGCTCCTCTCTCTCTCTCTCTCTCTCTATATATATATATATATATATATATAGTGTTCAAAAAATAGAAGCACGTAGGGAAAACATAACAAGACTTTACTGACGTTTCGGCCGAGGTCCGGCCTTCATCAAGAGCTTAAAAAGAATAGGTAATCAATAACTTACCTATACAAGTGCTCTAAAGCGTTATCAAGAGTTCACCTCTTGATGAAGGCAGGACCCCGGCCGAAACGTCAGTAAAGTCTTGTTATGTTTTTCCTACGTGCTTCTATTTTTTGAACTACTTCTGTGCCGGCTCCGGTTACTCTTTACTTCACTGATATATATATATATGTATATATATATATATATATATATATATATATATTATAATTGCGAATTACTATTATATTCTGTGATAGAGCCCGGAAAAGGCGTCTGTTCTTTTTATATGGCCTATTTATCAATCACACATGGTGAGACATGAGGGCCCGAGAAATTATTTTAATTTGCATTTATTTCTTGGAACTATACAAAATTTCAAGATCATGCAGATACTAAGGCAATGAGTGTCTCACAGAGGTCCCTGATCCCGCACTGTAGCAGCAGCACGGCGCGCAATAATAAAAAAACACATTTGCTACAAACAATTTTAATAATTAGACCAAGAATTCTAGTTGGTGTTGAAGTCTACAGCACGAATGTATCGCTAGTTAACGTAATAGTATTGTTGAGGTCATGCGCAACAAAATACAATACACATAAATTACTTGCAATAATCACAAGAAAGAAAGTCAGCAGATGTGTGCGACCTTAGAGAATTACTACCCCATTTCCAGCGAAGATGTTTCTTTCGAGCAGTTGCAATAAAAGTTTCAGTTTCCTGTAATTATATCGCATGCTTGAAACGGTTGCCCGTATATGACTGTTCCGTTTGAAACCATGCCCACGTATAATGTTTTGGAGCTCTGCGTGTGGGGATAAATTTAAAAAAAAGCCAGTAATTCATCAACACACGTTACTTCACCAGATAATTTACCATAGTTTGCCAGGGTATCGGTCTCAATTCTGCCCCGCTCGTTAGACACGCTCATAACGCTTTAGAGCACTTGCATAGGTAATTTATTGATTACCTATTCATTTTAAGCTTTACCTACACATCATCCATTACCTGGTCCTTACAGTTACCAGACATAAAGAAGCTGCCTTTTTTCGTTCAGTGAGTGAGAACACCAGGCGAGCCTAATATATCACGCAAGAAAAAGAAGAGAGTTCTAGAATTATTCGTAACGCTTCTAAATAAGCCACTAACGTTAGAACTTCGCGACACATTGCATTTAAAATGCTGCTTATTCCTTCAAAATTTCTGAAACGCAGAGTTCTCTTGGGACATTAGGAAACCTGGGTAAAGATTTGCCGTGGTTCAACACGGTTAAACCAAGTTAAACCACACTGTTCAGCGCGGTCAGTAACTACCGCATCTGCAATTGCACCACAACACACAGACGCTGCTCGGCGCGGCAGCAGCAGCGAGCGAATTGACCTTCATGCTGCGTCTCGCTTCAACGCGAACTAAGCGTCGAAAGCACAGGGCATACCAGCACTCGGCGCACTTTGTACACATCGCTTTCAAGACATGGGCGCGGCGTACGCAGCCGCCGCCGGTAGTCCCAGTCTGACCTTTGCTGAGCTTGAAGGTCAGATTTCCGGAACCAGACGTTTTCTGAGTTTGTACCTGGAATAGTAGGGCTCTCGCTCCAATAACAGTAGTGTGATATGTTCAAATGCTTGCTTGCGATGTTTCAAAACTGTGTTTGATCAACACGCATTTAGCATCGTACATAAACTTGGCGTATTGTTCCCCTTTTGTTCGCAAAATTAGACCTCAGTTGTAATTATGACAGTGCAGCAGTATAAGTTTAACACCGCTCGTAAAACACACTAATAACTCTATAGACCAATTGCATACGTAATTTACTTTAAAAGGCGCATTTAACCTACTCATTTGAAACATCCCCTACACATTACCCATACCCTGCCCCTAGCTTTCCCCAGATATAAACAAGACGCCTTGTTTAGCTCACCGAGGACACCGGAGAAACAAATTACGAATCTCATATGATGCACAAGAAGCACATGGAAAAATAAGCGTTTAGTAATTATCTGCAGTAATTCCATTCAAAGCAGGAAGGTGAATGTTTAGCAACGCATTTCACTAAAAATTCTACATATTCTGACAAAATTGCAAGTTCTTATAACGTGCAGTTGTTTTATGAATCTGGAAAACATTTACATTTGTGGCAGTATGGCACCCCGGATTGCTTGAATGAGTAACTTTCTACAAACTCTGTAATGAACCTACACAGAATAAACATTTATCGCTCTTCACTCAGAATATTGCTTCATACTTCGAACAAATATAAGCAACGTTCCTCGAATAGTTTGCCGAGGATACCGGCAAAAAAAACCCACCTAAATGCCGTGTATAACGCATAAAAATTGCGAGATGGTTGAAGAAAACGAGTACTCGCCAACCGAAAAACCAATAGAAAAACGAGAATCTTTTTTGGCGTTTTTGCACCCAATATGGGTGCCTTGTTCAGAATGAACAAGTTACATGACGGTCTTTATTATATACATGCCGAACGACATAATGCGTTTGCGCATAGCTCAGGGGGAGTCCCCGTGTCCAGTCAATCGTGTGTGCCGTAGATTATATGCAAAATAATTCAAGGAACAAGCAGGATGATAATTTCTTCTCCTTTACTATGACGAAAGTCGATTTTCAATCAATACCGTGTCCTGTTTTTTCGTGATGCTCTGGCAGTGCGTTTGACACAGTGTGCCACTTGGTTACATCATTACGGCGCGGTTGTAGCCTTCCTTTTAAGTTCCCAGTTTCACCTATATATTTCTCATTCCGCTTTTATACTCCACTGCTGTCGCACGAAAACTTTAGCTGAAGACTTCCTCGGCATTGGCTAGCCCAACCAGCCTATAACGACGAAAAAAAAAGCGTGCTGCTAACCCTCCTGCCATAGCAAGGACAACAACTAAGAAGGCTTAACTTCCTTGGGCACGAGGGGTGAGCGAGTGATTACAAGGATTTTCAAAGGTTACGAAGTGCGAATCTGTCACATATATACAAGCAAATAACGCAGCAACTCGTCAGAGTCAAAGACCACCTCAAAAAAGAAATTACCCTGGCATCGTTCTACAAAAATTCGTGCCAAGACTGCCAGGCGTGCTATAAAGCGGAACTGGGAACTTAAAGACAAGCCTACAACAGCACCCCAATGATGTAGCCAAAGGCTACACGGCGTCAAGCGCACTGGCGGAGCATCACGAAAAAAACACAGTATTTTTGGGCAATCGGCTTCCATCACCAAAAAGACGAAATTAAATTTTGCTATATATTTTGATATATAGAGTGAAAGCAAAGGGAGGTTGCAATATTATTGACAATCGCTCCAAGGAGCATTGTAGGCATCCTTAAATAAATTAGGCTTATTAATCCGACTTGAATTTTTTTAATGTAATCGGTAATACAGAATTTTAAATTCAAGGGTGTGATTAGAAGTTCCAGGGGAATCATGGTGGCCTTGTTGTAAATGAGGCTGTCATAACCCGCGTTTATATTAGAATAAGATTTGGCAGTTTTAAGAACAAAAATTACCAAGAGCAGTAATTATGAGGTATTTCCTCGCGGCTGTTTTTATTTTCTAGTGCTCTACTTTTCGAGCTGGTGCACCATATCCCGCCTTGTGTTTTCCAAGTGGAGGCAACAACTCTCGCACTTTTTATTTTGTATTTTTGTGCTCCACCTTTTCGGCCTCCTTCCGTGGATACGAAGGCCCTGGCAAGGTGCACATCATACTCCGCTCTGATGCCACCAATTTACCCGTGTTAGGGGCTGTGTCGGGCTTGTGAGAAGAGCCAAGCAGGCGACGCTCGCAGTTAACATTGTGCCTATGTGCTCGTTCTCGTTGATTTAGTCGATAAGCCGCTTATCTGGAGACGTCATGACGGTCGCGTGCGGCTGCTAAAAATCGTACGGCTATGGTACGCATGTTACCTGAGAACACAATAAAAAAGACCGAAAAAGGACTGCGCTGTTTATTATACCGAAGCTGTCAGTGTAAACAGAAACGCTCGAAAACGTTGTGCTATGTGAGTGCACAAACAATAACCAACAAAGAATTCCATAAATGAGCCAATGTATGTTTAGCCGTTATGCAGGGCGTGCTTAGGATGATATGCGAGCAAAATTGAAGTGTGACGAACAGTTAGGAGCTACATGAAAAAGACAAAGCCTATTTTTCTTGGCTCTTTCGAAATTTTATATGAATTAATGGTAGACAGGGTTTCTTCCTATAATGTGAGGTGGCAGCATTTTATTAATTGGGCAATGTTATGCACAATGCGCATCGAAAGTTTGAAAAGTGTAAGTTAGTTGCAGAGTTTTTGAAAAGCTTACTAATGATCGTATTATTCCTCTTTATAGGCGTCATTCGAAGCACCTATTATACTGTGTTCCCTACATGCAACAACAGAATATCGGACCGATATGATTTGCAGTATGATCCGCAAAATATATATGAGTGTGTACGATCAAAGTTTAAACTGTGTAGGTGCAACATGTGCGAAATATAATTGATAAACGCGTTTGATAGTGTTACAAGCTTACTTTACATGCCATGCACAAATTTCCCTTAATGGCCTGAAAGAACTGAACTATCCACAGAACAAACACGCATGCCCTTCAACCTTATGGTTCTTGTTGGTGTTTTGACATATTACAAAACTTGTTGTTCCTTCAATAAAATTTTAGTTGTCAGGTAAGCGCTTCTCCTGTAGTGTTCGTTTTCGGTTCCTGCCCTCGTCTTCTTCGCGCCGCTTTATATGACGTTCAAACATTCGAAAAAGGGCATAATGTGGATGTGTTGCGCGCCAGTTCCTGGAAAACATCTGTGAATTATGTGGTTTTAAATAAATTACTTTTGCGATTGCTCTAAAACGCTATACGGTCGCTATCCGCAATAATTACCCAGTGGCTGGCAGAGCTATGCGTGACGAGTTCATGTTTGGATGAAAAATGGGTCATGTTAAGGGTAACCTTGGGCGAAATGTTAAAGTCTATGGCTTAAGCATTAGATTTCCAGATGTTCAGATATTGCGTATTTTATCCATAATTCCAGGCACTATACGAAGCGCCTACCATGTTAGCCCATTGTCTTCACCGAACTAAGTGCCATTACGGTTTTTCAGGGCATCTTATTTACTACGACTATGCCCGTACATTGCTTCCATTTAATATAACGCCGCCTAATGCAAATCGTAACCACCATGAATATTTTTTTTTAGGTGAAAAGCTGTACACAAAGCCATATGTGAGCGTTTTTGTATATTGGTTCAATAACGTAATTATAAACGCCAGAACAGAAGTGATTTTCTGTGCCGTATATGTGCACGGCTGGATACGCATAGCGCAACAGCTTAGAGGCTTTTATTCTAAGCTGCAAAGCTGTACAGACATTGGCGACCTCAAAATGTAGCTTTTCTGAATACAGCAGACTGGTATTTCATGGTAAAGCGAAATTACCCATTTCGTTTCGACGGCGCCAGCAGGTTACGCCGAACTTAGTAATGGAACCAGTGTGCCACAAGCGTTAGCCAGCGCAGATAGCAGTGCGCGCAAGCGAACTCCAGCTGGAAACGTTGACATACCCGCAAGAACCAGTAGGCCTCAGCGTCATTACAGGGAATCTAGCGCCCAATTCAGCGCTATTCCAGCGAACGCATCGCGGACCCAGGTACTACTAGAAAGCACTACAAACCCGATGTTATCCAGTGTAGAGAAACGCACCAGTTTCACACTGCGAGACACTGAAACTGTGTGGTGTAGCGCGAAACAAAACAAGGGACACTGAGAAAAGAGGACGAGCGCTTACAGCCAAATGAAATGTTTTCTCTGAAGAAAGGTTATATGTGGGAAAGAAAAGAATGAAAAACACCATACAAACAAGGTACTATCACCACCCACTGTTACCGCTGGCGTTCTCCAAGAATGCCAACTACTTTCGTGATAAGGCCAGGGTTGCCTTACTTATACAGGGGCAATATTCACTTGCCATGCTGGCCGATTCGACAATGATGCACGTTCGCTCATCCATGGGCTTAAAGATTACTTTTGTTTTCTCAAACAACGGTTTACATGTGCATGCGCTGCAATGGAGTGCTAAAAAAACCTTCCTTTCCGTTCCTAACATCATTGGCATGTACGGTAACATCATTTGCATGTACAGCACTGTACGGCACTGGTGCTTGAAATGGGGATTTATAGTGTTCTCTGGAGAATTTCTCGCCTCACTAGCTGTTTTCTCTGTTGTCATACAAGGGACATGCGAATCGACTAACGGAATTATTTCAGGTCCGATACGCGTAGCACTGGTTAAAAAAGCTGCTTAACCTTCGATATAGATGACCGACGTACAAGTTTATGTTTCAGACACGATGGCCAGCACAAGTTCAGTTTCGGATGAACGACGACCTTCTAAGAGCGAAAGTCTGGAAGAGCCCAATCCTCCCGGTGCTCAGAGTGAGAAAACGACAACCACTGACAGAACATGGCCTAGCGATGAAGGTGCTGAGGGTGACGAAGAAGAAATGACGGACATCTTCAAACCTGATATCGAGGGTAAGTGAAAGTTCTTTCTTTACTTCTTTTTTCAAGATAATCTTACAAAGCTGTCTTGGGGGCATGTCTAAAGGCAAACATTTGCGTGAATGTGCCGCCCCGAAACCATAGCAGCTGCAGGAGTAAGCAACAGCAGTCTATAAGTTTACTCCATATTCGGTGTTTTGATCCGAAAACATCTGCCGTAGCGTTTTTGTACAGCTGCATATCCTTCATGGCAACTGCAGCGGGATCAAGGGGCCATGAGTTCTATATTCTGATAACAGATGTCCATTTTTTTATATGGCAGAACTACAGGCAGGTGGGCACGGTCGATCCAAAGCCGACCAACTGCAATGTTTCCATCTCCAACGGCTTTGTTTCCCTCCAGTCTATCCATGTTGCAACACATGGCAAAGTGTCCTAACTGCGACATAAATTTCTGCGCTTGTTACTCACCTGTGGCTTACCAAAGCTTCCAGATCCGTTACCGCGTTTAGCAAACTGCATACGTAATTCCATATATTTCTCATCTTCATACGCCTTAGAAACGTACGTTTTGTTGGGGCCATTTGCAAACCTGCGCTAAATATCTACTCATCGCTTGCAACATGACGGAATGTGACCACCACTGTTTCAATAAAGGAATTGGTCATGACTGTGGCGCCACATACAAATGCCCAAAGTCAACAGGGCGAATCCGAGCCACTTTCGAACTCTGCAAACTGACCAACGTCGATGCAATACCTTCATGAAACACAAAGGTGGCCGTGCCAGATCTTCACGACACGGTACCAAACATTTGCACAAAAAGCAACGCGTTTGCTGAAAAACCTCCAGGAGCAATCACCTGCTTTTTTTTTCAGTCGAAGTCAATTCCTCCTTCGATTCTTCTTGCTTGAGACAAGGCGCTAGGCAAAGTAATGTGACACCGACGAATCTCAAGCTTGCTTAAGGATAGTTTAAAAATATCGGCCCCGGAAACAGCATTTTTAAGCGTAATAACCTCCACTATTGACCCTTTTCGCGGCGATCCCATGGGCGCTGCCATATTTGATCACGTGGTGACGCGTCCATTGCTTGCCTCAACTGCCTCAGTTGCCTCCTTGTTTACAATGAAAGTGTATGACGCCGGCGCGGCTTAGAAAACCTCTGTTTTCGGATATATTGTAGACGGTGACTAGGTGGACGACACAAAGTGTTGATCACAGTTTCAGAGAACATGCAAAAGCGTTTTCGGAGCTGATTAAGCTATGTCCAAACGGCGCAAGCAGTGTATAAGGTGCTTGTTCTAAAAGCGGGGCTAAATATGTATTCCAAGCTATCCAAGCTTCCAATTATGAATTCAGTCAGGATTGGTGTGTTTTGCTCTTTGTTCTTTATTCGACAAATATTTTGAAGCAGTGGCTTGTCAGTTTCTGAATCAGTGAAGTTCCTCGGTGCGGCCACTATCTGCTTATTTTTTGCCTAATCACTCGCGGGTGTGCTCAGTTCCGATAGATTTGTTCTTGGTGCGCACAAGGCTTAAAACGTAGCTGTTTTGTACATTGTAATACCTTGTAGCAAATATATACTTGTGATGTTTTTTGTCACTGATCTCGGGGGCGTGCAGGTGTTATGGGAGATGGAGAGGGAAGACGCATGGCAACACAGCAAGCAGATATTTAATCACACCATAAACTCAAAAACCTCAAACCAAAAACTCAAATACGCACTGAACACTGAATAAATAAATGCTGACAAAAATACAACCTAAGGAACTAATAAACACTAAACATGTCCTTAACTGCGCCTACACTAAATCTGGACGTTTTCTACTCGAAAGTGTGGCAACTCTGGCCTACTGTTGTGACGCTACTAAGGATGGGACGCTCTTACTGAGTTCGTTGTTCTTGTTGAACGTTTCTTCCCGGCGGGAATCTCGTGGGATCTTTCTCCATGTGCAGTGGCGTAGCCAAGGGGGGGGGGGGGGGGTTAAACCCCCCCCCGAAATTTTTTGCACCCCCCCCCTAACCCACCCTTTTCTCTCGTCGCTTCGCGCTGACATATTTCAAGAAACCGGTGCTACTTTCACACTTTCATTCCTGGGCGCTTCCGTTTGGGTTGGTAATTTACAGCGAATCATCTCTGCATATGGAAAACAACTGTCACGGTGTTTGTCAAGGCCTTGACACTCTGTGAGGTTTTGGGCGCGAATGTGGCGTCCGCATTCTGAAACAACAAATGCGCAACAAATACGCAACAAATGAAGCAACAAATGCGGCAGCCGCATTTTAGATGAAGGCGAAAATGCTCGAGGCCCGTTTACTTAGATTTAGGTGCACGTTAAAGTCCCCAGGTGGTCGAAATTTCCGATATACATTTCCGCCGCTTCCCTTCAGGTGCCGGTTAGGCCGCGTTCGCGTAGGAACTTGGTCTCGAAGTGTCGGAAGCGGCAAAATCGTGCAAAAATCCGCCCGCCTAGGCGGCAAAACAGGCAGAAAAACAGGCGGCGAGCCAAATTGGTCTCGGACCGATTTTTTCGCCATGGCGAAGCGGAAACGCGGCAGAAAGTCGTTCTGCTCGACCGGAAGCTACACTAGCATGTAAACTTCCGGTCGTAATATTGAACATGGCACCAAAAGTGTAGGCTGTAATGCTGATCGACGCGATCAAGAACCACCCCTTCCTCTACGACAAGAGTGGCACTCAAACGTACTGTCAGCAATACTCGCGATAGTATTCAACGTCGCGCGACAGGAGGTGCGGCAACGAAGCCTGGGCGTGAGCCAACTTCTTACACTTTTGCAAAGCCAGGCGAACCCACCACTGCCGTTTCCGAGGTTTTCTTGTCTTCCGTTTATTCATTGTCGATTTCTAGAAAACAAGTAGGTAGAAGTATAAAAGCCATTTCTTCTTCCACTTCCATGGAAGACAATAGTTAGGCAGATTCCTCGTTGGCGCTCCATAATTCTCCTCGCACGTGCACGGTATGTTGCAGAAGTCGCGGGGTGCTTTTCTCGTCGCGACGATAGATTGGCAGCGTAGGTCTCACGTAGGACGCGCAGGCTTCGGTGAGCCTCAACACAAGGGCCAGCCCGGGTTTTAGCTTTGGTGTTCCCGTTGCCGCTTTCGTGTCCTGGAGGCGCCGCAAATAATACGAAATGATGAAATGTTATTACAACTTGTAAATAAAAGCTATTAAAGAAATATAATCACGCCTATACGCAGCAACCTGTGACGCGCGCTACCGCGCCCGTGTGAGGAGAATTACAGAACGCCAACGAGGAACTTACCGAAGGTCGCAGATGACACGCGAAATTGCGCAAGATGATCACTTTTGATGACGGGTGGGTCAGTGAATGAACATACCGCTCGAAATAATGCGATAATGAGCGCCACCACGCCGACAAACGTACGCAGACTAGATGGATGTGGACGAAAGCGGCAGCGCGGCCGCGGTGGTAGCAAAACAAATGTGAAGTTGGACATGCGCGGAAAAGATTTTCCGGCCGCTTTGGCCTCTCCACCCGCTTGCCGCTTCCCAAATGTGAACGTAGCCATAGTCTGCAGCGCAAAACGTCTCTCGTTTGCGATTGCGCCCCTACGGAAGGCTGGTAGTTACTGTTGTGTTGCTGAATCCCAAACCAGCAATTACGAAAGGCTGGTAGTTGCTGTTGTGTTGTGGAATCCCAAACCAGCAATGTACACACTAAAGGGTTGATGCCAGCAGTGAAATTCCACCGACTCGCAACAGAATGCACGAAACAGACAGCCGACAAGCATGAATTACTGCTGTGCGCAGTACAGCGTAAGTAAACTCTTGTTGCAGGCGCTGACAGTTCTCGTCGGAGTTCACGCGTCCTCAGAAATTGATTATGTGCACTATGCACTGAACAAGACCGGAGTTCATTCCTGCATCACTAGTACACCAATCAGTCGAGATTCTGTGAGGTACAAGGCCACTTCCTGTTTGCACCGGCCTAAGTGAAGCAGAAATGACTCGCACGCACTACTTAAAATGCGTACACATGCCATAACTATGCAGTGCGGTGAAATATTCTGTACAATTCTGAATCTGTTGACGTAAAGGCAAATGACGGCTGCACGCTCGCACACAGCGGAAGACACAGCGGCCCATACACTTGCCGCAGGAAATGCAAGGCGACGAAAGCTTCGTAAAAAAAAAAAAAAAGCCATACTCGTTTTTGCGCGTATTTAAGTTTTCTAGCGCAAAGACGCAGCGAACAAGCTATTGCTATGGGTGTAGGTATAGCCTGGTAACACGTGCATTTTCACATGTATAGCCGTCCTTGACCTGTGAAACGCACTTCGCCCCGACGAGGACAACGCCATCTGCGCTTAACGGAGATTAACAATTAAAGATGTCTTCTCCGATCGGGCGGGTCGTCTCAATGATGCGTTTTCGAAGACTGGTCCATTCAGTGGCGCGATGGGAGACGGTTGCTCCAAACGCCCACTGTACCTGTCGTACTTACTGTATTTTACTGAGCTTACATTACTTTTTACTTAATTTCTTCACAAGCACACAGTGCCACACACACACGCGAGAAGGGGGGGGGGGGGGGTCCCATGTCTTTGATATACATCCATAGAGTGTGCTTAAACTACCGATACTTATTATCGATCACGTCACGTAGTGGAAAGCAGACGCTTGCCCCCCCCCCCCCCCCCGGTCGGGCCGATGAACCCCCCCCCCCCGAAAAAAATTTCTGGCTACGCCCTTTCCATGTGGTTGTCTTTTCGCCGACCGTCGCATAAACCTTGCTGCATTGAAGTCGGTCCTACCCTTCAACTCGCTCGTCTCGGGAGCCTGGGTAACCCGGTCGCTGTTGCTGACGTGGCCGGGAGAGGTGACGAGTTAGGCCTAGCGACGTGATCGGCCGCCGCTTCCGTCCAGCTTCTTTCCCGAGTGCCGACGTGGTGTTCCAGGGTTCATCGAACGTGCCGGTCTGCCGTGGAAGAGGGGTCCTTTCTGGGGTGCCCGGTCCTGCCGTGAGAGGCTGAAGCCGGTCCAGGAGCCTCACTCGAACTTGCCGAGGTCGACGGCCACACCTTGGACGGCCAACGTCACGGACTCGGCCAGACCCCCAAGTCTCCCGTCGCCAGAGCGGAGCTGGCGATGCGACCTTCCTGGCCCGGAGCCACGTCGATAATGCTCGCTCAGCCTTGCTTCTCCCCCGATGACAGCTCGGATCACGTGCCTCGCGCGCTCGCGCCGTTCGGAACGCTTCGATCACATCGTCCTTGTCTTCTTTTATTTCGCCTCCGGCCTCTTACTCATGACAATGGCCCCCTCTTCAAGAGTTTTTTTTCCAAAAAACTGCTTTCTCTTGGCCTTCTTTTTGGCGGCGAACTTGACTTTTCGGTGACTTGCATACTTCTCTGTGCGTCGGCGTGTCTCACCGCTCATCACCACACTTTCGCGCACCATTCACATTTCACTCCACAGTACATTGCACTGAATTGTTCGCAATGTTCATTGTCTCAAAACACTCTACATGAATAAACTTGTTCACTGCACACATTTGTGGAAACCGACAACTCAACTATCCGAGGGCATTCCTAAATAATATTCCTTTCGTAGCCTACCAGTTGCATTGCTTTATTTTTTCCGCCTTTTTCGGAACTCCCATGCTTCTCTACGTCCCACCTGTCTCCTTCGCTTTCTTGCTCTGGCACATTTCTCGTGCAGCTTGGAGTGGCTCTGCCTTAACTGTGGCTTCTTCATCAACTTTCTCATTGACGCACATATCTCATGCGCACGCGTTTTCTTACGCTGCTTTCCTTTACATCTCCTTTGACTCTTCTTCCTACCCGTACGTGTTACACGTCTAGGACGATTAGGGTATCTACCAGCTTTACTCTTTTTCTTTCTCCTCGACCCGCTCATCTTCTCATGCACCCGCGGTTTCTACGCCGCCGTGTCTTCAACCTCCTAGGAATCCTTCTACCCTTACGCATTGCGTTTTTTAGGTGGCTAGGGCGTCTATCGTCCTTCTCATTTCCCTCTGAGGTTGGCTGACTTATCGATTCTGATGCTTGGCTATCCTTGGAATCATTTTTCATTACCAACCCCCTGTCGTTCTGGGTTGAAGCTACTTCTTTCTCCGCTGCGCTCTGCTCCTTCTTTACCCAAACCTCGATCTGGCTGTCTCCCATCCTCTTATCATTGTCTTTCTTGATCAAGGGCTCTCTAGTCGTGACCCTCTCCTCTATAACCTCACAGGTACTCTCTAATCTGCCAACTTCTTCTGGCATCTCTCTGATGTTATGTAGCTCTACTACTCTAGCGGGCCTACTCTCTATGTTTAACTCGGCCTCACTCGCTTTCCTTTTTAATGCATGTAACTCTTCTCGCAGCATTTTGAGCTGTTTCTCCTGGAGCTGCTTCCTCTCTTCGTAGGCTTTTTTATCTGCATCGCGTTGTGCCTCGACGCGTTTCCTTTCATCCTCAATTAGTTTGAGGCCCTGCTCCTTGCTGAGCTTCTGCTTGCGAATGGTGGCCGATATCGCCTCCCAATCCATCTTTGCACCTCCCGAGTATCAGTGACTGGGCTGGATAGAATCCGGGAACGGATCCTGGCAAGCTCGCCTATTGTGATGTGTTTTGTCACTGATCTCGGGGGCGTGCAGGTGTTACGGGAGATCGAGAGGAAAGACGCATGGCAACACAGCAAGCAGATATTTAATCACACCATAAACTCAAAAACCTCAAACCAAAAACTCAAATACGCACTGAACACTGAATAAATAAATGCTGACAAAAATACAACCTAAGGAACTAATAAACACTAAACATGTCCTTAACTGCGCCTACACTAAATCTGAACGTTTTCTACTCGAAAGTCTGGCAACTCTGGCCTCCTGTTGTGACGCTACTAAGGATGGGACGCTCTTACTGAGTTCGTTGTTCTTGTTGAACGTTTCTTCCCGGCGGGAATCTCGTGGGATCTTTCTCCATGTGGTTGTCTTTTCGCCGACCGTCGCATAAACCTTGCTGCATTGAAGTCGGTCCTACCCTTCAACTCGCTCGTCTCGGGAGCCTGGGTAACCCGGTCGCTGTTGCTGACGTGGCCGGGAGAGGTGACGGGTAAGGCCTAGCGACGTGATCGGCCGCCGCTTCCGTCCAGCTTCTTTCCCGAGTGCCGACGTGGTGTTCCGGGGATCATCGAACGTGCTGGTCTGCCGTGGAAGAGGGGTCCTTTCTGGGGTGCCCGGTCCTGCCGTGAGAGGCTGCAGCCGGTCCAGGAGCCTCACTCGAACTTGCCGAGGTCGACGGCCACACCTTGGACAGCCAACGTCACGGACTCGTCCAGACCCCCAAGTCTCCCGTCGCCAGAGCGGAGCTGGCGATGCGACCTTCCTGGCCCGGAGCCGCGTCGATAATGCTCGCTCAGCCTTGCTTCTCCCCCGATGACAGCTCGGATCACGCACCTCGCGCGCTCGCGCCGTTCGGAACGCTTCGATCACATCGTCCTTGTCTTCTTTTATTTCGCCTCCGGCCTCTTACTCATGACAATATTACAGCTAGTAACTTGTATCATAAGAAGCCAACAAACATTGGTTAGTTCTAGTTGTAAAACATAAATACCCCAGAAAGTGGATGGGAAAACGGTTCCGCGGTAGCTCAATGGTGAGAGCATCGCAAGTGTAATGCGAACACGTGGGTTCGTTCCCCACCTGCGGACAGTTGGTTTTTCATCCATTTTCATTTCCATTAATTTATCATTTCTTTAATTCAATTAGTAAGTACAAGTAATTTCCCCTATGTTGTCCTTGGTGTCAATGTTTGTTGGCTTCTGATGATATGATTAATGAAAATCGGGCCCCTTGGTTCCCTTTCAGCTAGTAACTTGCTTACTCTTGGGGACCGTCACGAAACATTCAGATTCGACCATTCGTGCGCCATAGGTGTAGTCTGTCATTTATTGCGCGTATACAGTGCGCATATATTCAAGTGTGCGCCCACTCACTTGTTCTTGATACGTCGGCGATAGAGTGGGCTAAGATTTTTCTGCCATTTGCGACAGATGTGTATAGATAACGTGTGCGAAACTTACTATGACAGGAAGTGGCGCTACTCCCTTTGTTATTGTTTAACGAGTGGTACTCACTCTTGCCGACGTTCTCGGGATGAAACTCTTTCTTTGAAGGTTAGCGATACAAGTCTGGCGGATGAGAAAATTTCTGTATCCTCGAGGAAAGCCGTACATCACGAAGTGGCGGTAACACACACGTTCGGACAGTTGCAGCAGCGGTCCGCGAACTTGGCCACACAGATTCATTCCATTCCTTAACATGCCAGTCACTAATTTGCAGCCAACTATTGCACACGTCTTCAATCCACATGATTCAATCTATCATGATTGGAGCGCAGAGTGTTAGCGAAAACTCAGTTGCATTTCCGACAGCTGATCGCACAGAAGCGAGGTCGAAGCGGTAATGGTTTCGTATTCGTGCGCGGTCGCTGAGGAGAGGTATGGCGCGCCGCCGTGAGCGCCATCTCATTTCTCTAAAACAAACTGCTCCGCGAGAAGGGTCAATATAATTTATATATTACTGTCTAAAGCTGTAAGGGGCAGGAGCGAAATTAGATGGGAACGTAAACAACTCAGTCTTGTAGACTACCTTACTGGACAAAACAGAGCATGTGTCGCAGTGGACCTACCTAATGAAATATTAATAAGAAAACTGTTCGAATAGATCGATTTCGGAATCGATCTGGCGCATTTTTGCCATCGCCGTTGCCGTCGTCGTCGCCGTGGTGTTCCGTATAAAGTCCAAACATGATAACATTGTCGCCGCGCACCGTATGCTGCATGTGCGAGTGAAAGCGTGCGAATGTCATCCGACGATCGCGGCTCAATATCGCGTGCGCGATGGAGGAACGCGGTGCGGAAGCGCTTCGTCTTCCGTCGAGCGCGAGGCGCGGGAAATGTGGGAGGAGGTGGGGGAAGGCGGGGGCGTTCTACGCCGGCGGCTGCTGCTTACGGCACGGCCGCGCGGGCGCGGTGTCTCGCAAGCGATCTGCGACGTTGACATAGTGCGCGCCCACGCGGAGTGCCGGCAGCTTCGTATACGCTGTGCTTTCGACGTTTAAATCACGTTGCAGCGAGAGATAGCGCGAAGGTGAATTCGCTCGCTGCCGTGATTCCTTACTCCCGCGTTCTTACAGCTAATTTCCGTGGTCATCGAGTGAGATGTGTTCATATTTACATGTGTGCGCATGACACTATGCTTGTTAATTTAGTTGGTAAGCGAATGTTTGCAAGTTTATACGGCCGATAAAACTAATATCTTTACTTCGTGGAGTTGTCTACTAATCCGCTATAGCAATATATTCTTCTCCTTTCCGGAAAAACTGACTTTTTTTATTACTTGATACATACATGGAATCCCGAACGCAACGGGATGGTCAGTCGATTGAGGATCGTGTTAAAGAAAAAAATAGTGCTTCAAGTTACATAGTGCATTATTACAATGACCACCGTATAAAAGAAGACCGCACCATAACGTGAAGGAAGTGTAACCCTATGGTGAGAGGTTTTACGTTGCTGGTGAACACGGTAGGAAGACTTAGTGAAAGACGCACTTCCTTTAAGGGGCCCTGAACCACTTTTTATTCAAGCGGAGAAATACATTTGAAGTGAAAATGGGCTATTTCAGAAATACTTTGAAGCAAGAAGTACTTTAATGCGTTCAGCAGAAGCGAAGTTATTGGCAATAAAACACGGCCTCCGCTGTGCTCCCCTTCCTCCTTCAATGCCTTGCACTGCAAAGGCTATGGCGGAGTGGCGCGGGGCCACATCGATCCAGCTGCGAAATGTCACTGTGGCGCGCAGCTAAAATTTCATTTCGGATGTTAACATAAACCCCACGACTTCCGATTTTCGTGCGTACAACGCACTAAACGTAAGCGAAACGCGATTGTCCACAGCGAGTTAACGCAGAGGCCACGACTTCCGATTTTGGTGCCTACGACGCGCTAAACATAAGCAAAACGCGGTTGTGCACAGCGAGCAGCCAGTGGACTCGTGGTGGCACCCCGCGGCGGCAGTGGTGTAGCTGACCGCAGCGACCAATAGCAGCTGCTATTTTAATATGCTTTATTACGTAATAAGCAGTGTTGCCAGGTTCGGCTATATATTGCCAAATTAGGCTACAGGAAAAAAATTTTGGCGTCGACTTGGACGAGTTGGCTATGTGGCTATATTTGGCTACTGAAAATCTGCGACTTGGCTTTGTTTGGGCTATAAGTGGCGCCCTAATCCACGCTCCAGAGGTGCCTCTGGTCAGGTAGAAGCAAATCTCGAAGGCTATGTTTTAGCTGGCTGAGCCCGCCGCTTGTGCGTGTGTGCGTGCGCGAAATGACCCCCCATCCCCTTCCCTTCCCTCTCTGCGCCGTTGTCTGAGCCGGTGGTTTTGATCTTTGATGCACTTAAACTTACACACTGCTTGACCGTTATGCACCCGATCCCCGGGCATCGGGATGAACCTGGAAGTTGTGGGTTTTTCCCAGTACACTGTACTAACAATGCTATGCTCAGGAAGGGAGAGCAGTGACATATGGTCGGGGCCGTTGGGCGATCGTGGCGCTGACATGAAAGAAGGGAAGCACGGGTCGATGACACGCTCCAGTGTGCTCATGGCCGTGTCGTCTGGGTGAAGTATCGCGCCGGGCACAGCTTCGACCTACTCCATGTTTCTCGTGCGAAGCTTTACTGCCATTTTCCTTCTCCTGCTAGATAAATTCTTGTTCGTGCTTACATTCGAGATTCATTTCGGTAGGTTGGACGTAAGATCGGATCCTCCTCAGAGAGGAGAATCCAAGCATGGGGAAGTGGGCCAAGTATGCGAGAACGTATAAAAAATGTGGTTGATCCCTCTTATATAGGAATCGGTATAGAACACGAAAGTGAAACGTGTCTTCACAGAAGTAGTGTAATGTTTATTGCACATTGATATATAATGTCTATTGGTGTTTTGTGGCTAAAGCGCCCTTAGGCGTTGATGCACCCACGCTGACGCCTGGTGGCACGTCTCCTCCATCACGACTACCAACGTCGATGACCATGAGCAACCGTCGTGCATATGGAAGCTGCACTACGCTGCACACGCTAGCACAACGCGAAAGACGAAGCACGTAACTGACACACTAATACAACGCGCAAGACAAAGCACGTAACTGAATCGTCACCGAGTCAAATCAGCGCGTACAGCGCGTCGTAATTGCAGCCTCCGCGATCAACTTCAGAAACATTTTCAGAGCTAATTGCGGAGGCCACGCTCCGCTGTGCTAAGTACGGTGAACGCCACCTAGGTGGCGTTGGTAGTGCTTCTTGATGCCAGCGTCCCTTCGAATGCTGGCATCGAGGCGTCGTAGTGCTGAGACCACCGAAGCGTTCACTGTCGGTGCGCGTTAGTGTCATAATGCAGTACTTCTCTTTTCTGCTCGTAGGCGGCGGCACCGCCCCGAGCAAGAGCGCGGGTAAACGGAGGAGTGTTAGATATATAAGGCGCGTCTGTGTAGCTCTCTGCAAATGCGTTTGTGGCGCAATGGGTTAAACGCTCGGCGATCTATCGTCGCGGACCGAGAGGTCGTGGGTTCGATTTCCAAATTTTGCATGTTTGTGGAACTTTTTCTTCTGGTTTCTTTCTTTGTATTATGTTCTATGACGTATTTCCGTGACGGAAATACGTCAGTGAAGTCTTGGTGGACCCCGGCATAAAACACTTTCGTGTTAAAAAGAATGGGAGCAAGACCCCTAGCCAAAGGTGGGTTCTGGTGCTTTCACTTCTGGATGGTTTGCCCGTAGCTTAAGGGATGCAGATACTCGTTCTGCTAATATGGAAACATGTTTGCCACCATGCCATCAGTGCACCACCTCACATGAACTTCACCCACCGTGTTAGCTTAGCTTGTGAGGTGTCGCGCTGCTGGCTCGAGGACGCGGGTTTGATTCCCGGCCACGGCGGTCGTATTTAGATCAAGGCGAAATGCAGGAACACCCGTGTACTTAGATTTAGGTGTACGTTAAAGAACCAGAGGTGGCCAAATTTAATCCGAAGTCCCCCACTGCGTCATGCCTCCCAATCATATCGTGGTTTTTGCACGGAAAACCCCAGCAATTATTAGAGAGTTTTTGAATAGGGGCCTCAAAAGTTTAGCGTTGAAGCCACTGCGCATGCGCAAGACGCGAACAGTGTTTGGGTTTTGCGTCGGGCACGCTATTTCATAGATTTAGCAGGAGCCCCAAAAACTGCCCCAAAGGCTTTAGTCAACGAACATGGCGGAGCCCCTCGAAGCGACGGCTCTAACCTAGCACCAATCTGGGTTTGATTCGTGGTAACGCGTGAAGTTCGTAAGCTAGAAGTGATTGCGGTTATCGGTTTCTCTCAACTAACATGTGTAATGAAGGTTGTTTCATTAGACACCGCTAATACCGAATTGTCGATTTTCATGGCTCGTAGGCCTAACACGGATTGACTTGGTTTGGTGAAGGTACGTAAAGTTGGTTACTCAAAACTAAGCGCAAGAAGTTGCTTGCTGTTAATAAAATAAGTTCTAAATTGTAATTAAACGCGAAAGCACGAAAATCTAAATTACTCTTCTTATCATAAAATGGTATATTTAATTTTAATATTTATAACAGCTTTTCTTTGACGCCGTATAGTGACGCTGCAAGCGCAACGCAATATCAGCAAACGCAAAACGCCTATATTCTAAAACTATTCACTCCTGCATGCCCCAACCCTAACACTCGCAAAGCTCTTTCGGGCCCCCAATTCTAAAACTTTATTAGCACATTAACATGGTTTGCTTGTTGACAGTAACCGGTTTTCACAGCATAACCACTGTTATCAATTTGTTGTTTACCTTTGCTCTTTGTGCGCCGTCGCTGCTTTTACCATTTCGAGCGCGTTACGGTCGGGACGTGCTCGTCGCCGAAAACGACTGCGCGCTTGTTACACTGGTGTGTCGTTTTACGCAGTAATCTTTTAAAGCTTCGCTTTCACCAATTCAGACAGTGAGTGGCATCTGTTGTCTGTCACTTTATATTAACGCATGTTCTTGCCCTGCTACAAACCTAAGATGGCGGCTAAACCAGGTCAAGCTAATTAAAACAAAACAAAAAAACGATAAAACAAGATAGGACGATGAGACAAATAACACAAGATATCATAGCGCGAAAGACTTGTTTTAGCTCATAAAAAAGAAGCCGTGAGCACATCGCCGTCGCAGATCGCTGGACAGCTTAACTTCTACGCCGTAGGCAGAGATGACGTGAAAGATCGATGATGATGAACATTATTTTGCGCTCACGACAGCTAAAAAGCAGAGTTCGTAGTTAATATTACTGTAAATAACTAAAAATAATAACTTAGTAGTATCAGTCATAAAATATAAGCACTGATTTCGCCCTCTCCAGCGATTCGCTCGAACTATACAGCCTCCGGGCTCAACCAAAACGTGTCCTAAGCGAACATGATGTCGCTGTTGTTGATGTCAAGGGCCGACCGTCCCGGCGGCAAGAACATTTTGTTACGACGGGTTGTGCAAAAAAGGTTTGCCGTAGTCGAACGTGAAAATGTATGCACAAATAAAAATGCAAATAAAATGGCTGTATTTGGCTACGAAATTTTTTGCACGTTTTTTGTGTTTGGCTACATTTGGGCTACAACTTCTCTAGCCTTTGGCTACGCCACCTCGTCGGACCTGGCAACACTGGTAATAAGCCACACAAAAGATAGTGAGGATCAAGGATTCTCTTGAAACGAGAGCGCTTGAGAGAAAGGTGACTTCGTGCTCCGCTTGCGAGCTCCACGCACCGCCTACGAAAGAAAAACTTGGCTGAGATGTTCACAGCAGCATATGCTACCCGTGGACTACGTTATTTCACCAAGTCCGAGGGGTGGTTCAAGGCCCATTAAAATTGCAGTTAAACGCTAACTAGTGCACTTTGTGGGGCTTGTTGATGCATGTGCTTTTTTTTGCGACAAATCTGGTGCTGTAAAAAACGCAGAGACGATAGAAGCAACCAAGTACGCCTGTCGATGTTGGTTCTGTCGTCCCTGGTATTTTTGATGCAGAACAATTCTGCTAGAAAGTACAAGTAACGCTACGCTGTAAGAGTCGATAATTAAATTCTGAGGTATTACGTGGTGACAACAAGATCACATTAGTTGCACCAAAATGCATAAGTGCACCAGCGTTTTGTAGCGTGAGCTACTCTGGCAGAGGTTGATCAGTTTCGCGTGGCTACTGGAGAGCCGTGCTGCGCATGCGCGAGGAGCAGTGACGTCACACGGCGCACAGCTGGCGCGCCGGGCGTTTGCCCGGCGTTTGCGCTGGGCGTTTGCCAGTGTGGTATAGCCATGGATAAGGAGAGCGTAATTGCTGCTCAGCGGCGCAGAAGATCGGAGAAGCTTCACTCATCGGATACAGAAGTAGTTGCCTGGCAATTAACGGTTGAGCGTACGAAGAACGAACAGAAGGCGAAACGCGCTGCGGAGACACCGGAGCAAAGGGAGGAACGTCTAGCAAAGCGGCGTCGCCAGGAGGCTGAGCGACGTGCCCGACCATCTCAGCAGCAGCAACAACAATACGCCGTCAATGACGTCAAGGCTCGCCAATTGACTGACTATACGGTGAAACTTAGCAAAGCGCCAGTGCGACTCGGACCTACGAGACGGACTTCGGAAACAATCGGTTTGGATATGTGTGCGACTTGTGTGAAGACTATGGCAGATGAAAGACTTGACGCCGGTAAGTAGTGCCATGCGTGAAACGCTGAGTTTAGTGGCGCCACCTGAGTGGGGTGAAACCTTGGGGAAGAAGCTGTCAAGCGCGCCGACCTTCAAGTCCAGCTTCGGGCTATCCAAAGGGCCTGCGAAAGGGCTGAAGATCACGGTCTTCCGCCTCCGGTGCAGGTGCGGCCCGCGACTGCGACAAAGTAGTCCCTTAGGACAAAATAAGGTTTGTTGTCTGTCTGCCTGTGGCGCGGGTTTGTACAACGTGTAAGAACTTTCTCGTTAAGCAGAAGATTCCACTCTTTAGCGTTAACAGTGGGTATCGTTACCCGCCCATGCCACCAGGTCTACCGGTTCCGAACGATGTGGCCGACTTATCTCACGCTGCGTATATCCTGGCATAGCCGAGCTAAGCCACTGCTAATTTTATGGTTTACTCATTGCCGCACATTCGGGCGAGCGCCGAACTTACAGTTTCTTTATTCACTGCAGTTATGAAATCACCATCCGCAGAACCAGGCCGCGTGTTATTTCCTAATGCAGCGAGCTGTTTCCAGACGTTGTCAGTACACAACACCTTGAAAAGCCTCCGTGCTTGGTCTGGTTAGTCTGGAAGTTTGTCTGTATATTCAATGAGCATTATGAGCAACTATCACATAAATTAATGTAGAGAATTTCGTCATTTCGAAATTCTATACATGTTTTCGTCATTCACGTCCTTTAATCAAAGGGTTCCAGTTCGGCAATGATCGCCATGCCAAAGCACGTGCCCGATGCATGGGCGCTGAAAGTCCGATTACGACAACGCGCGGAAGGCCAAAGAAAGCTATTCGCTTAAAAGGCTTTAGAAATACGTTGTCTTCTAAACTGTGAAAAAAAATGTTGCCCTAATACCGACTGACATTCCTCATGTGGAACGTTATAATAAAAGCAGGGGTCGTGAAAACGATTTTTGCATTTCGCCCCCATCAAAATGCGGCTGAAGCCACGACCTCTATCTTACCAGTGCAGTGCCAAAGCCAATAAACTACCGCGGAGGGGGAAAATTGCGCACAACTATTAATTTGGTGTTCCTGAAGATTTCCCGCTCGAGAACAGATATGGCGCAATTTGCACTCCTCTCTTCCAGCTTTGGCGGCAACAAAGCGCGTGCACTCATCCACGACTAGAAACGGTTGAGTTCTTTTAGGACTTCACATTACTTGTTGAGCTCAGCAAAATCAAAAACAATGAAGTACCATTCTCTTCCCACGAAACTTCTATTTTGATTTGGCCTTTTGACACTCATGACATGTATTGACCTAATTGACAACATCTGATTTCATGTTTTTAGATTTAAACATCTTGGTGAGCTTGTGGTAGGTCTCCCAAAGTTCATTGTGTCTTCCCGATTGCGGACTGCTGTGATATCACTTGAGGACTGTGGCCAGCTTTATTTTTGCAGCTCCATCTCTTACATACCCTCCCAGAGTTCAATCAATTTATTAATTTCCTGAAAATTTTCTTGCGGCACAAGGAGTCGTGATATTGCGTCAGCGTGCTGATGCCTCTAGCGCACGGAGTAAGATAAACAGGAGCGCCGACTCCGCCGCCGCGCAACGCATTCGCTCGGGACAAACCGTGTAACGTAAATTATACATCGCGTAACGCCATCTGTCGAGGTGCGTGGAAAAGACTCAACAGCTTGCTTCCATGTGCGCATGCGCTGAGTGGCGGAGACCGGCGGCTACGGCGGCGCAGAACCGGCAGCGCGGCACCCGCAGAGCGTGTCATCTGCTACAAACGTCGACCCTCGGCCGTCTCAATTTGACAGCAATCAAACAGAAAAAAATATATGCGCACAAATAATAAAAGCGCAAATAAATACGCGGTGGCACTTTTATGCACGCATACGAAACATTTTTAGATGTCTTTAGAGGAAACAGACGATAAATGATGCTGTACAAAAAGACGCAACAGAAGTACTTGTTTTCCACTCCTCTACGTCTGCGCGGAAGCGAAGGTGCGAAATTTTCGTCTTCTTCGCATGTTTACCATGTCTGCAGTATGTTTATTCATGCCTGACGGAACAAGGTATCTTGATACTTGTGCGTGAAGAGACTGAGCAACAGGACAGTGTTTTGTTCCCGGCAGTCTGTAAATCTGGTTATGTCAAAGGACGCGAGAAGTTTTCGCTCTTTGCTTCGCCATCCGATCTTCAACTACTGCACCGGTGCCGTCAAAAAATTCCTGAAATAATCGAGCGCTTGAAGTAATGGACAAAATATGCGCGAAACTTCGTGAAGCAGCTTATTTTTGATAGTTACTTCAGCAAATACAAAGGCGATGTCCTACTAGATGTAAAGAAAGTGCCTCGACTTCGAAGCGAAGCCGTTCCTTCAATTTGTTTAGGGAAGCCTGGCGTAGCTCAATGATGCTGAATGCCAGGAGGAACCAGAAGACGCCAATGCGGAAGGACGGAAGGTGCTGAATTTAAATTTCTCTAACTACACACAGTGCAAGTGCCTTTCCTTGCCCAGAGACATGCCGTAATGTAGAGAGAGAGAAAGAAAGGGAAAGAAAGACAAGGAGGTTAGCCAGTGTAAATACCGACTGGCTACCCTGTAAATTCTCAGCCTCGCCTTCGAGATAAATCTCCAGTTATGCAGAAACATAATCAGAGCTTCTCTTGTGAAATAATGAGCAGGAAACACTGGCAGGAATTCCCAATTATTATGTTTAATGAGAATGTGGCGATTCTGCTCGCAAGAGAACCGGGCGACACGAAAAGCACCGCGAGAAACAAAGCAAGCGAAGCATCTTAGCACTTGATGCGTGCTCAGATAAAAAAGAGTGATAAACGTCAGTTTTTGCATAAAAACTTCTTTTTGCTGTCGTCTGTCATTGCCAATTTAGGAGGCGTTGTCATTGCTTGAGACCACCCGAACTGCCGTTATATCGCCTTACCATGTGCTATAATTTTTCTTTCCGTCTTAGTTTCCGTAAATCGTTTATTTTCTGTTCCTGTGCCTTGTAAAGTTCCATGTAGGCCACCTCACAAATGCCCTGCATTTGGCCTGTATAAAATAAATTAAATGATACATGACTTGTTTCTCCTGCTAACGTCACTCCGTGAGCAGCAAGAGCTATGTGCGCTGCAGGCGTCAGGGCGTGCGCGGAGCAGACGACAAAACCGATAGGCAAGTAGGCGCCGCGAGTGAGTCCCCGTGCCTTTGCTCCTTCGGCTTGTTGGGCCCGCCCATAGAGTTTCCCACTATAACGCTTTTTATAGTGTGAAACTCTATGGGCCCGCCTCTACGCTGCAATCTTTTTCTTCATTCGTAGCGCCATCTGGCGAACACGCTGTGAAGCAGGAACCGGCGTTTCAGAATGTGTCCCTTCCAAACGAGCGGAGTCGGCGCTCCTGTCTTATCTTACTCCGTGCTCTAGCGTAATGTCTGTATTCTGTCGAAACTGAATTGTTGAATGTCACTCAACGAGTGGCCTATTCTTCCGTTTGGCAGTGCAACCTCCAAGTGATACGTCAATGCTTGATTATCAGTAAAGTGTTTCCCTTTCAAATAGATTTCCGAGTATATTAGGGCCGTTACAATCGCTAGTGCATTTTTTTCCGTTGTTGTGTGGTTGTCTTACGGTTTCGTGAATTACAAGAATAATATCTGATGACCTTGAGCTCCCTGTCAGGTTTCTCGTTTTCTTCTCGTTGATAAAGGATGACACCAGCAGCGTTGTGTGAAGCGACTGTGTAAAGTTCAAATGGCAAATGTCCGGGAATGTCCGCACAGGGTCAAATTAAATAGCTCGCAGAAGTTCCAGATAGCTATTCTCACATTCTTGAGACTATATGAGTGGTATTCTTTTCTGTGTCAGTGCAGTGAGACATATTGCTTTTCTTGCATAGTATTTCATAAGCGCGCGAAACTGCCCGGCGAGCCCAAGAAACACTCTTAAAGAATGAATGGCATATGATTTTGCCAGCGTCTTGATGCGCTGAATGCTTTTCCAGGGAATACCACTTTCCTGCAGAACTAAATTTTCAAACTTAGTCTTGAGTCTAGCAGTGCTGAGAGCTTCCAGGACATTTACCAGGTGCTCTTCATGTTCTTCCCTTGTGTTCGAGTAGACAATTATGTCCTCCACGTATACATTACAGAGTTTTCCGAAGAAGTTCTTCAGCACAACGTTCATCAACCTTTTAAACCATGATTCGGAGTTTTTTCGACCAAACGGCCGCCTATTGTAAGTGTACATGTCGAAAGGGGTGACGAATGTTGTAGATTTCTTTGTACTCTATTTTAGTGGAACATGACAATATTCCTTGCTATGATCAATGCGAGGAAATCATAGGCATCCTCCTGTCTCATCAATGATTGCGTGTATTCTCGGCATTGGATATGGGAAGAGATCTGGTTTGTTTGTCCACTAGTCTATGATCTATGCAGAGGCGAAATGACCCATCTTTCGGAACAATGCTAAAGAGCTAAGCAAAAGACGAAGTAGAAGGCCTGATGATTCCCCCCTCCAGCATTCGTTGAAGCTGCTACTTTAACCATACTTTTTTTTCTCTTCACTGAGGCATATATATGGCTTTCTCTTGTTTATAGTGCTGTCACGTAGTAGGAAAGGTACCTCAATGGCTATTGTGGCTTCTGTATATGAGCCAATGCACAAAAGCTCTGAAAACTTCGAAAGGTACGTCCTCTGCGGAAGACAATTTACGATTATTATTTTGGGCAATATGAAGTTGACATCCTATGGTGTCCAAATAATTCCAGAGGATACTAATTTTCATGCGTTTCATACCTGGACTTGATAAGATAACATTGTTACGGGTGGAAATACACAGACAAAATACGCTATCTACACTGGAGCCAGACAGCCAGGCCGACACTCGCTCGCGCCAAATGCCCCGACACACTTCATCGTCTTTCTCGTGGCGGCTTGTCTCTTGAGCATCTCTCGATGATATCGTAATGATGCCCGCCAGCAGCAAAAGCGCCATCACAGTGCTGTTAAATATCCAAGGCGCGTGGAGAGTTGTAGGGCTTGAGTCGGGAGACGTGGACAATGTGACTGGTTGTCACAGCGGAGGACGTAGTGGGCGTGGCTAGAACGATTTCATAGGTGACATCGGTCACTTAGCGGATCGTGCGATAGGGGCCTGTGTAACAGGAGAGCAGTTTTAACAAAGGCAAACTTTACGCGATGGTGACCAAAGCAACATGAAGGCGCCGGGCAGAAAATGGCCATCACGGTGGCGGAGGTCGTAGCGTTGCTTCTGTTTGCCTTGAGACACTTGCAGACGAGTGCGCGCAAGTTGGCGAGCATGATCAGCACGGGCGATTGCATCACGGGCATAATCGCTAGTTGAAGCTGTGGTGGACGGAAGCACAGTGTCTAGTGGTAGCGTCGGGCCCCGGCCATACAAGAGGTAAAACGGGGAAAATCCAGCGGTTTCGAGACGGGAAGAGTTGTACGCAAAGTTAATGTAAAGTAGAACCAGGTCCCAGTCGTGGCGATCTGCTGAAACGTATTTCAATAGCATATCTGAAAGGGTGCCGTTCAAACTCTCAGTGAGGCCGTTCGTTTGTGGGTGGTAGGAGGTGGTAAATTTATGCGGTATTGAGCAGACACGCATGATGTCGTCAATGACTTTGGACAAAAACGTACGGCCACGGTCTGTGAGCATTTGACGCGGAGCACCATGAAATCAAATCAGATTTTATTTCAAATACATTTTCACAGATAATGTTTGCTGGTTAATCTAAGCACATCGTGCTTGTTCGAAGACCAGGCAGCAGGTGGTACATCTTTCAATACAGATATGAAGCATTATAGAATTGCAGTTCAAAAGTATACAACTTCAAAGAAAATATTCTAACACACAAAGAATAAATACTACGTTTTGCAGTCACGTAAGCATACAAATAGAAAATCACACATTGCAATAAACAGTTCAATACCACTTCCTCACTTCTTTCATCATTTTACATTTTGAATTTATATCATTCAGTGTTGCATCAAGTTCATTAAAGATATCGGGGACATAATAATTTCTTGTCTTCTTTCCATAGTTCGCTAACACTTTTTTTCAAAAATGATATCGTGTAGGACATCAAAATGATATCGTATAGGAGGAAGTCCGCAACATCAGTTGCGCAACCGGTCGGAAGAGCGCGTGTTACGACGTAGCGGGTCGCGTAGTCCGCCGCGACGGCAACCAACTTGTTACCTGATATCGATTCCGGAAATGGCCCGAGAAGGTCTAAGCCGAGACAATGGAAGGGCTCGGCAGGGATGTCGAGCGGCTGCAGGTAACCAGCGGGGAGCTGGGAAGGCTTCGTTGGCAATGTTTACAAGCGGCGGCGTAACGTCGTACGGAACGGGCAAGCCCCGGCCAGAAAAACAGTGACGTATACGATCATAGGTTCGAGATACGCCGAGCTCTCCTGCCGTTGGTGCGTCGTCAAGCTCTTCGAGAACGGTTGAGTCAATGTGTTTAGGCATTACAAGTAGGAACTCAGAGCCGTCTGGATGAAGATTACGACGGTACAGAGTACCGTCGCGGAAGACGAGGAGGGGTAGAGTATCATCGGCCGTAGAGCGTTCAAAACGGTCGATGAGTGCTATGATGTAGGCATATCGACGTTGTTCGTCGGCGAAATGAAGGAGCTGTGATACTGAGGAAACGCAAGCAGCACTGTCAATATTGGATGAGTCAGGGTCGTCAACAGGGTAACGAGACAAGTTGTCAGCGTCATGGTGCAGGCGGCCAGACTTGTACCCCACGGAATAGGAAAATTCTTGTAGCCTCAAAGCCCCTCGACCAAGCCGGTCTGTTGGATCCTTTAGCGATGAGAGCCAGCAGAGAGCATGATGGTCAGTGACTACCCAGAAAGGGCGACTGTAAAGGTAAGGACGGAACTTCGTAACTGCCCAGGCACAGCAAGATATTCTCTTTCTATAATGGAATAGTTTCGCTCCGATGGTGATAGGAGGCGGCTTAAAGCAATAACGCGATCCTGGCCATGCTGACCCTGGGCTAAGACGCCACCTACGTCATCACCGCTGGCATCCGTACTCAATTCTGTAAGGGCATCAGGGTCGAAGTGGGCGAGAATGGGTGGTGAGGTGAGAAGAATAACGAGACGAGAGAAGGCAGTGGCTTCTGAAGAACTCCACGAGAATTGAGGGGTCCAGTAACCGTCGCAAAACCATGAACAAAACGATGAAAGTAGGAGCATAACCCTAAAAAACATCGAACATCTCCGGCTGTCTTTGGAACCGGAAAGTCTCGGAAAGCACGAGAATTGTCGTGATCAAGCTGTACTCCGGTAGCGTCAACGAGATGGCCCAAAACAGTAATTTGGCGGCGGCCAAAACGACATTTGGACGCGTTGAGTTGCAGCTTCTCCTTTCCAAATACATAAAGTATAGTTGTTAGACGCTCAAGGTGAGTGTCGAACGTTGGTGAGAAGACGATGACACGTCGAGGCAGCAGAGACATGTGGATCATTTGAAACCTTGAAGCAAGGAGTCCACCATACGCTCAAGTGTGGCAGGGAAGTCGCATAATCCCAACGGCATTACGTTAAATTGGTATAGGCCATCAGGTGTGATGAACGCGATTCTTTCTCTGTCTATATCGTGAACAGCAATCTGCAGTATCCAGAACGAATATCAGTGCAAGATAAATAGCTAGAACCGTGGAGTCAGTCAAGGGTGTCGTCTATACGTGGGAGCGGGTAGACGTCCTTCATAGTAATTTTGTTCAGATGACGGTAGTCTAGACAGAAGCACCACGTACCATCCTTCTTCTTAACCAACACCACAGGTGACGCCGAGGCACTCGAAGAAGGCTTAACGATGTTTTTATCTAGCCCCCTTTTTGTTCACTTCACTTTGAATTACTCGGCGTTCCGACGCACAAACTCGATATGGTCGTCGGTGAATATGCGTAGCATCGCCAGTAGTAATCCGATGCTTGACCGCGAGCGTCTGGCCTAAAGTGCGATTGTCGAAGTCGAAAATATCTCGGTAGGACGATAATACTTGGCAAAGGTCTTCAGCCTGCGCAGAGGACAGGATCGCCGCAACCATTTTCTTCATGTTGGAATTGGCGCCCGAAGCTGGCGCGATCCCAACTTGACTTTAGGCACCGCCAATGCTTCAACCTTTAATTTTTTTGCCTTTAAACTCTAGATAAGCCGATGTCCAACAATTATATTCTCGACAAGAACCATCGTAGCCGCAGACCCGGATGGTCTTCCCACGTGCAAGGTTGTCAGCATCGACTAGGCCCTCGTTGAATAAACTTTCAGAAGCGCCAGTAGCAATTAAACATGACGCAGTGTGGCCGTCCAATAGCATCGGGGCAAACAAAATGCTTGTCTTCGCGAGAAATACTGTTTCCTCAACAGTGCATTGCTCTTGATCCAAGTCCTGGCCCTTTCAAGCTGCAGCTTCGGTTACAATCTGTGTTCGCGTCACAGTAACTGTCTCTTCTTCTTCTTCTTCTTTCTGGGGTTTTACGTGCCAAAACCAGTTCTGGTTATGAGGCACGCCGTAGTGGAGGACTCCGCATTAATTTTGACCACCTAGGTTTCTTTAACGTGCAACACAACGCAAGCACACGGGCATTTTTGTATTTCGCCTCCATCGAAATGCAGCCGGCTGGGGCCGGGTTTCGATCCCGCGACCTCGTGCTCAGCAGCGCAACGCCTTAGCTGAGTGAGCCAACCCGGCGGGTCACGGTAATTGTCTCACTGACCGACATCTTCTTATCAGCTGCACTGTATTCCGGACATGTAGTATACTTCTGGGCTGGTAGTGATTCCTCCATAGTGATAAGCGACCTCACTTGAATCTGTCTGATATTATTTAGTGATATTATGTATAAGAACAGCAATCATAGAAGAATCCGCCAATGTCAGTTCTGCAGTAGGAAGGAACCGCCATTTTCTAAAATGTACTATTTGATAATCATGTCTTTCTGCCTCAAGGCAATAGCACTATTCACGATTTCTACAGGATTGATCTGGAAAGCACACGTGAAGCTTTTCCTCCATTCAAATCCAAGAAGAGTTTGCGTGAGATCTTATTTCCAAATCAAAGCAGTTCTGTGCGTTCTCACACAGAAATGGTATCATATGTGCGTGGTCTTTATCGGCTGTACAGGCAGATTCGTAGTAATCCAACCAAAACGCTCCGCTCGAGGAAGTGCCACCAACCATGTTGATCTCATAAAAAGCTCTTCACGCTTTCCTCTCATATTTGTAGCGGAAATAACAAGTCCTAAGAGCCGCTGGTGCTATGGTCGCACCGCTATATATCATCTGCATTTCATGTAATGGTTTAATGACATGTCCTGTGTCAGAGTCAGTGAATTCGCTGGCGTCCGCATTTCCCACTGTGGTGGGGCTTTTTCTAACAAAGACGCCAAATCATGAAGATTCTTGCTGACAGTAATACTACTTGAGTGACGAGGTCATCTTCAGTAGCTCCGGCTATATGGTAAATCGGGTCCAGAAGACTCCGGGTGGTAGACTCCTCTGGCAGCCCGCTGAATCTCTCGCTTCTTGCCGTCTCTCCCCACAGGGAAGCCCACGATGACAGGTGACCCCTCATGGCGCATCATGTAGAACTTGATCTTCATTCACAGGTTCATTCACAGACAGACAGACGGACCGACAGACAGACAGACAGACAGACAGACAGACAGACAGACGGACAGACGGACAGACGGACGGACGGACGGACGGACGGACGGACGGACGGACGGACGGACGGACGGACGGACGGACGGACGGACGGACCGACCGACGGACCGACCGACGGACCGACGGACCCACCGACGGACAGACCGACGGACGGACCGACCGACCGACCGACCGACGGACGGACGGACGGCAGAAACTTTGAAGTTAACAAAGCAGCTCGAGAACAAGTTAAGGATCGCACAAAGAGCGACGGAACGAAAATGTTAGGCCTAAGGTTAACAGAGAGGAACAGAGCGCTGTGGATCACAGAGCAAACGGGGATAGCCGATTTCTAATTGACATTAAGAGAAAGGAAATGGAGCTGGGCAGGCCATGTAAAGCGTAGGATGGATAACCGATGGACCAATTAGAGTTACAGAATGGGTGCCAAGAGAAGGGAAGCGCAGTCCAGGATGGCAGACAGCTAGGTCGGGTGATAAAGTTAAGAAATTTACAGGCGCAAGTTGGATACAAATAGCGCAAGACGGGTAATTGGAGATCGCAGGGAGAGGCCTTCCTCCTACAGTGGGCTTAAAATATAGGCTGATCATGATGATGATGATGATGATGATATAAACTAAAACACGCACGAGCCGAAACCACTGTTTGTAACGGAATCGCGGGTAAACAGTGATGAACTAGGAAGGACCCAACGAAAATATGTCCGCTTTATTTATTCCAAGTATTTACAGGCTCACTCCCCGACTTGCTTAATGAGGCAATATGGTATCCAACATTTGCACCGCCTGCGAAATAGTTAGACTGCAATTTCTTAATCAGCTCAAGGCAAAGGGGGACACTGTGTTTAAATCCTGAGGATTACATTTAACTCCTCCTATCAAGATCGACGAGGCACGCTTACTCCGTTTAAAGCCAAAACAAACGCCTTCAAGTTTCCTTTTTTCCACGCACTGTAAATGAGTCAACCTTCACTTGGAGGCGTCACTACTGAGCACAGAAGCGATCGAGCAGCTGGTTGTTTAGGGCACTGTCGTATTTGCTCCTACAATGGTAGGATTTATGTATGTTCTTTTTTATCTAACCTTGCTATAAAACTAGAAGTTTTCCTTGCCTCTTGCGGTTGTACTTGGTTTACTTCGTACTTAATTTTATTTGTATAATTGTTTTGTTAACTGCTGTAATCGGCTCCATCGCACTTGGTATTTTTGTTGCTGTATTTGGTTTACTTAGTACTTGATCTATAGTTACTGTATAACTTCTATAGCTTGTAACTATTACCCCTCCGGTTTAAGACCAATGTAGGACTGGATCATTTTATAAGAAATGACTCGCCATCTCGGCCCCGCGAAAATGGATGTCTGGCAAAGCTGTGGGAAACCACCACTACAGCTGCTGAGGCGGTTATGCAATGCTTTATTGCTCAATTCATCCTCTGGCGCATAATTCAGCCACAGAAGAATGTCAACGTGCGGACTTCTCTTTTGCTGGAATTCCACGGCAATACCACCAGCGACGGCAAGCCGCCGCTCCTCGTATTGCCACGGCTACTCGGTAGTCCTAACTATCTGTTGCCTGTCCATAGCGGTCCTGCAGCAAAAAATGAAATTAGTTGCTAATTGCGGGATGAACCTGGGAGTAGCGGGTTTTTCACAGTACACTGTACTAACTTGGATATGCTCAGGAAAGGAGAGCAATAACATAGGGTCGGGGCCGTCGGACGATCGTGGCGCCGACATGAAAGAAGGGAAGCACGGGTGGATGAAACGCCCCAGCGTGTTCATGGCCATGTCTTAATTCTGGGTGAAGTATTGCACTGAGCACAGCTTTCGACCTACTCCACGTATCTCCCGCGAAGCTTTACTGGCATTTTCCTTCTCCTGCTAGATGAAGTCTTGTTCGTGCTTGCATTCGAGATTCATTTAAATATTAAATGAATCGGGTTGGCCCTTTCTATTCGCTTAACTTTCCTGGGAACAAAGCGAGTTAAACAATGTGATACCAAGGACTTAAAGTGCTCCCACAATTTATTTACATCTTTTTCCTGTGGAAGCATGTCGAAACCTACTTCCAGAGCATCCAGAATTGATGTGTCATCAGCTCGTTGAAAATCGTACACGTATGCTGTTCGGGCTTGAGTTAATTTTTCGTTTGTCGCACTAAGGACAACTACTACAGATTTATGGTCTGATATCCCATCTTCAACAGTGGCATCATGGGTGAAAGTTTTATCAGACAAAAATATTAAGTCTAGAATCAGCTGGAAATTGTCTTGTATCCCTGTTGGGCAATTCACTACTTGTACTAGGCTGTGGTTTACCACTATTTCCAACATTACGTCCGCGTGCAAACGATTTAAGGAACCTGGAATTCGGCTATTCCAGTCAACACCCGGTAAATTGAAATCGCCCATAAGTACTATTCTGCTTCGCATATTTGTGATTGCACTCAAATAAGCATTATTTTCTCAAAAAAATCCGCTGAACTTGTCGGTTATCTATATACTAAGCTGATAAGTAATATAGTCTCACCGAGAAATAGCCGACACCAAACGCTTTCATGATCATCGATGTCCGGGAGCGACTCATATTTAAACGTTTTTTTAATCAATAGAGCAACGCCACTCTTCCTGTCTTTTCGAATAACGTTGTAGCAGCTCGGAAATACCTCATCGCTCTGAATGTCAGTGTGCAACCAAGTTTCTGTTATTCCTATTATATGGGGATCATATAACAAAAACATGCGTTCAAGTTTTTCATGCTTGTTAGCAATGCTTCGTGCGTTAACATTTATAAGCCTTATTCCCTGTGGCTTTCGATGTCATACATTGTCGCGAGACGCAGAAGCTGAATATTTAGGCACTTGTACACGAGTATGATTGCACAGATCCCATGTGTAGGCCGTTCCTTTGATAAAAAGCCTGTCATTAACAAGATTCACCTTCGCGCCAGCCCTTTTATCTGATTGCGCAGAACGCCACAGTTCTTTCCTTTTTCGTTGCGTTTAATACGAGTAATCATGAGAAAGGTTCACGTTTGTTCCTTTCAGTTTCTTACAGTTCTCAAAAATTGCATCTTTTTCCTTGTGATTAAAAAGCTTCCAAATTACAGCTCTATCTTGGTCTCTTTTCTTTTGCCCCAGCCTATGAATTCTTTCTATCGACGTCACTTCTACACCAAGGCGATCAGAAAAGCTACCCTTCACAACTGCGCTTTCAATTCCTTCTTTTCTTTCATTGGGACTCTCCGGGAGTCCGTTCACAATAACGTTGCTCCTCCTAGCCCTGTCCTCTAATTCAACAATTTTCTTTCCTTGTTGTTTAATTGTCTGTTCCAGGTTGCGGACAGTGATTTAGAGACCTTCCAGTCTCGCGCATGTCGCCGCCACTTTATCAAGTTTTTGTTCAAACAAAGAAAGCTTCGAATTCATTTCTGTTTGTGTCTCAAGAATGAGTTGCAGCATTTCTTTAGTAGTAGGGGCGGGATTTGTCTCAATATCCCCGCAAAGTAAAACTTTCAAATGAGACCACAACAAGTTTATCGCATCAACACAGTTCACTGGGAGCGGCAGCGTAATTAGACACAGAGAATCTGACTTAAATGAAACAGGCGAATAGTAACTAACCTGTAAAACAAGCCATGCGAATTTAGGCGCTATATTATTATTTAATATTATTATTATTCATTTATTCATTCAATATTATTCGCAATATTATTCATTTAAAGCGCCGACTGCGACGTGCTCGAAAAAAAATTCCAAGGATAGCGGGAACAATTTCGGCTCTTGGCACGCAGATACGAAGAGAGCTGAAAGATGCCCGAACTCGTTTCGTTTCGTCTACGCTGACTGATTACAAGGCTCATAACCCGAAAAAATTTTGGAGGTACTTATCTTCTTCAAAGCCAATGATACATGGTGTTTTAGTCAATGAAACCGTCTGTAGCGAACCGGTGAGAATGGCTGAGGCTTTTAACTACTACTTTGTCGCGGTGTTTTCCTCTAAGAAAGAATATCTGGTAGAAGAAGCTGGGGTAAATGAAGAACGTACTAGTGACGTCATTATTTCTAAAGACGGAATCGTAGCACTACTTCTAAATCGAGATGTGAGGAAAAGTTCTGGTATGATAAAATACCGAATGCGTTTCTAAAACGTTATTGTGAATGGGTTTCTAATTTTTTAGTAGAAATATTCACTGCTTCCCTCGAAATGGGTGCCTTACCAGATGACTGGTTAGTTCCCCACGTTGTTCCGATCTTCAAAGCAGGAGACAAGCTAAAACTAAGTAATTATCGTCCCATCTCGATAACATGCACCATATGCAAACTACTTGAACATGTAATTAAGAAATAGCTGGTTCAGTATGCCGAAGACAATTTATTCTATGCTAAACAACATGGTTTCCGAAGGCGCTTGTCTACCGTTACGCAGCTCTTTGAAACAATTCAGTATTTTGCAGATACTATAAACCAGAAAGAGCAAGTTGACGTTATTGCTCTGGATTTCTTAAAAGCGTTTGATAAAGTCTGCCACGTAAAACTTATTCAAAAACTGAAAATATGCGATATAAATCCCATGGTAGTAAAGTGGATTGAGGCCTACTTGTGTAACAGACGGCAGTTTGTGGAAATAGCTGATGAGTACTCAGCTTCATTGCCTGTCACCTTTGGGGTGCCCCAAGGATCTGTGATAGGACCCGTGCTATTTTTGCTTTATATCAACGATATTGCTAAAGATGTGGACCCACTAATTGAGGTTCGCCTTTTCGCGGACTATTGTCTGTTATTTTGTCGAGTGAGGAGCGTCCACGACCAATCCCTGCTAAATGATTCCCTAAACGTAATTGGTAATTGTTGTGCAGCGTACGACATGGAAATTAACTTTGATAAATCGGTCTGCATGAGCGTTACAGCGAAAAAATCTCCATTGCAATTTACTTACAAAACTGGACTTAAGGAAATTCGACGAACCATGAAGATGAAAAAACTGGGTGTTACCATCACACATAATTTAAGCTGGAACGAACATGTTGCTAACATTTGTGGATCAGCACAGCGAAAGCTGGGAATGCTTCGGCGGAAATTAAAGCAAGCGTCTCCTGACGTAAAGCTGAAGGCTTACACTAAGATTGTTCGACCTACCCTGGAGTACGCGAGTATAGTGTGGGACCCGTATCGACGAACTCTAATAAATCAGATCGAGCGAATACAGCGTCTTGCTGTGCGCTTTATTTTTCTAAGTACGAGAGAACTGAATCTGTTACCGCATTGATTGATAAGGCAAACCTTCCAGATTTAGCTTCACGAAGGAAAATAGTCAGGCTAAAATTTTTTTATCAATTGTACAATGGCATGTTAAACCTCAATCCCGGACTCTACTTGCGGCCTGCTGGCAGAGTGTCACCTCGCCCTTACGAAAATGAATTTAGAGTTCCTTTAGAACTGCTAATGAGTTCCTATGAAGTCAAAAGGAACTCTATAGGAACTCGCGCTCTATAGAGTCGTCTGCATAGAATCTCTATACGAAGTCTAAAGCAACCTGTCTATAGAAACATGTCATTTCGCACACAATAAAAGTGCAATAGAGGGTGTATTGACGTTATATGTACTGAATTCTATAAAGTATTCTTTAAAGAACGTCTTTAGAACTTCTAACGTGACCTCTCTATAGAATGGCTCTCCATTGGCTTTCTATAAATGCTCTATAGAGGGTGTATTGATATCTTATGTACTAAATTATATAGAGGAACGTTTATAGAGTGTTTTTAGCACTTCTAATGCGGCCTGTCTATAGACTGGCTCTCAATTAGCCCTCTACAAATTTCTATAGAGGGTGTATTGATATCTTACGTACTCAATTCTATAGAAGAACGTTTATAGAAAGTTTTTTGCACTTCTAATGTGACCTGTCTATAGACAAGCTCTCCATTCGCTCTCTATAAACGTTCTATAGAGGGTGTGTCGATATCATATGTACTAAATTCTATAGAAGAATGCTTATAGAACGTTTTTAACACTTCTAATGCTGCCTGTCTATAGACTGGCTCTCCATTCGCCCTCTGTAAAAGTTCTATAGAGGTTGCCTTTACATCGTATGTACTAAATTCTATAGAATAATGTTTATAGAAAATTTCTAGCAGTTCTAATGTGGTCTGTCTATAGAGCGGCTCTCTATTCGCGCTCTTTAAGCATTCTTCAGGGTTTTTCACTTACCTTGTGCCAAACATAAAAAAATATGCAAATGCAACGTAGCTGGAGAGAACCAAGGTAATGTTTGCCGTCGCCCTCAGATGCTCAAATTATTTTTACATTCCGCCTAATTCGATAATTAGTCTTAATTAATTATTGAACTTCTCAAGTATTATAATTAGATAAAAATTATCAATGAGAAAATTGCAGCGCAACATGAAATACTCGCGACACATATTTCAGTTGCTCAATACACGCTGCATAAAAGTGTTGTTACGAGTGTGAAAGAATCCCGCGAATACACGCAAAGTGCCTCGAAGGGCCAGTCGCGCGGCAATATTTCAGAAGTTGATTAATTATTTAAGACTAATTATCTAATTAGGGGGAATGCAAAAAATTATGTGAGTATCTCCAAGCGACGGCTAACAACATTACCTTGGTTTGGATAGTTCGGTCCAGCAACGTGGCATTTGCATATTTTTAAAGTTTGGCTCAAGTTACGTGAAACACCGTGTATGGAGGGTGTATTGACATCATATGTATTAAATTCTATAGAAGAATGTTATGGAATGTTTGTAGCACTTCTATTGTGGCTGCCTATAGACTGGCCCTCCATTCCCACTCTATAAGCGTTCTATAGTGTGTGTATTCACATATGCACTGAATTCTATAGAGGAACGTTTATAGGACGCTTAAAGAAGCTACCGTGCGGCCTTTCTATAGAATGGCTCTATATTTGCACTCTATAAACATTTCAATAGAAGGTGTCGAATACTGCTGAATAATATCTCAAAGTGTCTTTTTAACTCGAAAAGACAACAGTGCAACCATGCAAATTTTTGTACTTGCAACAAATGATATGAAAAAAAATTATATACGCTAGTTCAGAGCGAATTGGACAATCGTTCTGAGCAGAGAACGTACTGAGATATTGACACATAATAGTAAGATTCACGTACTGTAACACGTTTAGATATTTTGCTTTTTAGCTCGATGTACAGAGCTGTTGCTAAGCTCTTGTAAAATTACCACTCGCGCCAATTTCCAAGGAATAAAAAGCCTGATTATTTCAAACCCGTTTCATGGGTTTTTACTATAAAGCAATAGCATCTTTATAATCACTGAAGAAAGCGAACAAAACAAAAAGCGAAATTACACAAAGTAACGTCAAGGAAGCGCATTGTGGTTTCTATCGCCGATGCAGGTGAATCACAAAGATGACCACTAAACAAACCTACGCGTAAGCAGCCGCGTCTATCTCCTAGAACGCAGTGACTGCAGCACTTGGCAGCAAACACACAGAACGCCGCCGCACATTGTGGCTTACGTCACTAAAATGCGACGCATGCACGCTGCAGAGACATGCGGTTTTTTCGAGGAATCTTCGTAGGTCGCACGATACACAGAGAAGGCACGAACGACATGAGTGAAATCCGCGCAGGATAAACACACCGACACGAAAGCAAGATACGGATGACATGGGTATAAACTGCGCCACACGAGCAAAATTAAGAACCATCGCATATTTGTTGCTTTGCGACGGACAATTACAAAGTACACGGAAACATCGCACACTGCCATGTGTACCTCCGAGATTGTGTCAAAAATTTCTGGGCTACATTGAATGTTGAAGACAGCAGGAAGCTACTTAAAACGAAGTTACAGCCCAAGTAGCGCAGCTAACGGCTGCGGGAAATGTCATTTAGGCGCTTTAAGGCAGGTGATCGGAGTTCAAATCGTTCAAATCACGCCCCAGCCACGGATTTCTCAGGATCACATAACCAGATCTCGAAGGCCATGCTTTGTTGGCTACTTGCGGCATAAGTGATTCAAAAGCAAGAATTGGTCATGGAATTTCTTCCTGCGCTAAATTGTAGTGTACAATATAGACTGGTCGATGGTTCCTTTTGTCTCGCAACATATATATACGTAATTGTGCACAAAATGGCACAAAAACGTGCTGTAGTGGTTATTATTGCTGGCATCACGGAGGCCATAACAGCCTCACAAGTATACAGACAGCTCTGGCGGCGCCGGTCCCACGCGGCCGGTAAAATAAGTCGTGTTGTTATTCCGCCGTCTTGAATGTGCCGGTCGCGCCGTGTCACCTTTACTTGGGAGTGCGGAGAGTTGCGAGCATGCGCTACTCTCGATGGAGGAGAGACACGACTGGCGGCACGGCAAACGAAGATTTAATATGTACAGGGACGGTGAAAACACGCGACACACAACACTAAAACCACAACTAAACAACTAAAGGCACGCAAAACTAGACATAACTCAACAAAAAATACTTGCTCAATACAAAATACAAAACACTGGCTAAATGCCAAGACTACCCGAAAATAATCTAACTCTGTCTCGGAGCCTAACTCCGTCTTAGAGTTTCTACGTCAGTCTGAGCGCTGACTCGTCAAAGTCTGACCACCTTGGCCCCGGCCTAACTGCGTCGTAAACAAAACGTGATCGTCTCTTACGGATCGTCGTCTTGAAGTTCTTGTCGCACACGTGTCGGGCTCGTCGGAAGCGTTGAGAGTGCCGTAGGTGCCGACGCCTCGCGTTGTCTCTTTATCGGCGGTGAGCTCGTCGGCTCGTCGGTGATGAGCTCGTCAGCTCGTCGGCTCGTCGGCGATGGCGCTCAGCGTTACTAAGGCCCACCTGGGTAGGCCTAGCGTCTGGATGCGTCGCTACCTCTTCGTGAGTGCCGACGTGGCGTCCCGTGGAGAATCGAACGTGCCGGTCTGCCGCAGAAGGGGGATCCTCTCTGGGGTGCCTGGTCCTACCGTGAGAAGCTGCAGCCCGTCCAGGAGCCTCGCCCGAACTTGCCGAGGTCGACGGCCACACCTTGGACGGCCAGCGTCGCGGACTCAGTCAGACCCCCATGTCTCCCGTCGCCAGAGCGAAGCTGGCGATGCGACCTTCCTGACCCGGTGCCACGTTGAAACTCCACGGACAGCGCCGTTCATCTCTCGACTATGCCTCGGTTCGTGCGCCTCGCGCGCTCGCGCCGTTCCGAACACCAGGCATCGCGTGCTCCTCTTCTTTTTCGCGCCACCGGCGGCCTCTTACATGTGACATAGGCCCCCTCTTCAAGAGTTTTTTCTCAAAAAACTGCTCACTCTTGGCGTTCAGGTGATGACTGTGACTCCTCGTAGTGACATTGGTGCTGGTTCATTGAAGACTCGATGCACTACACAACACCACACTGTTGCGCACAATTCACCAGACGCACTGTTCACCGCGTTTAAGAGTTCTCTTTATGCACATTTCACTTATGTATTCACCTTAGTCCCGTCTGCGTTATATTTCACAGTCTCAATTGTCAATCGCCCTACTCATGAAGTCCGCTCCCACATTCTGTCGGCCTTTGATATATTGTATATGGAAGCAATACTCTTGCAAGGTGAGGCTCCATCTCATTAATCTACCATTTGTCAGTTTAGCTTTGCTCAAAAAACTGTAGTGGTTGGTGATCTGTTTGCACCCGAAATTGTTTGCCGAATAGATATATGTGAAACTTTTTCACAGCCCAAACGAGAGCTAGGCATTCCTTTTCTACTGTAGAATAATTTTGCTCAGCCTTATTTAGTCGCCTACTAGCAAAAAACACGGGATGGAGTTTTTCTTCTTTCTCTTGCAAAAGTACTGCTCCTAACGCTTTGTTTGATGCGTCTGTGCGAAGCACGAACTCTTTCTGTGTGTCCGGTGCTAGAAGAACCGGCGGATGTGCCAAACTGTTCTTTAACATCTCAAAGGCCTTCTGATGTCTATCTTCCCATTCTACTATGTTGCTCGCTCCCTTCTTTGTTAATTCTATCAGAGGACCTGCCACTTCAGCGTAATGTGAGATGAACTCTCTATAGAACCCTGTCAAACCTAGAAACGATTGCACCTCTTTCTTAGTCCGTGGTCTGCATACCGCTTGAATCTTCTCCAGCGTATCCTCCCTGGGTGCAACCATGCCCATTCCTAACTTGTGCCCTAAGAATTCTACAGCAGCATAATCTAACTCACATTTGGTGGGTTTGATTGTCAATCCTGCATCCTTGTTTCTTATTAGTAACTGTTCCAGGGCTAGTAAATGTTCTTCCCACGTGTCTGTGGCAATTAAGATGTCGTCAATATAGTGCTCGACATGCGGCACACCATTCAACACTTGTCTCATCAACCTCGTAAACACAGCTGCTGCAGTTTTCAATCCGAACGGCATATATCTAAATTGAAATAATCCCTTCGAACATGAGAATGCAGTTTTCCTTTTGGACGTTTCCTCCATTGGTATTTGCCAATACCCTTTTGCCAGGTCGAGCTTTGAGAAATATTTATTCTTAGCTACCCTTGCCACCACTACATCTATTCTGGGTATTGGTTCCGCGTCAGTTTCTAGCACGTTATTCAGGCGCCTGAAATCCACGCATACCCTGTTGGAGCCATCTGCTTTTTTAACCACCACTAGAGGTGCGTTATAGGGAGAGTTTGCCCTTTCAATGATGCCTTGTTTCAGCACCTCTTCCACCTCCCTCTCTATGGTTTCTTGCATTGCCAGCGGTAGAGGGTATTGTTTTACATGTACTGGCTCTTCTGTGGAACACTGTAGCTCACACTGTACTACATTCGTCCGCCCCGGTAAATCTGAAAACATTACTTCAACGTTGTGTATTAGCGCTTTCAGCTCTTTTGTTTGTTTATTTGTTAGGGCTGGATTTAACTTGACGCTCTCCACACCCATAGTCTTCTTATCAACATACGTTGGTACCTCGCCATGGTCATTCTCCTCCGCGATTACCATACAAACTCTAGCTCCTGCGTCATCCTCCCCTTTTCCGGTTTCTTCTCTATCTTCATATTTCTTCAACATGTTAATATGAAACACCTTTCTGTGACCCTGCACCTCAATTTCATAATCCAACTCATTCTTCTTCTGCGTCACCATGAAAGGTCCCTTCCACTGCATCAAAATTTTATTATGGTCTGTGGGGAGCAGCACTAACACCTTATCTCCCGCTTCTAATCTCCTAGACACTGCTTTGCGGTCATAATATTTCTTCTAAGTTTGTTTAGCCTGCGCTAACTTCTCATGGGCCAACTTACACGTCTCCTCCAACCGGTTCCTCAGCTCCAACACATAGGTATAGGTCGTCTTTTCCTCACTACCCAGTTCTTCTTTAGTCCACAACTCCTTGAGAATAGTTGTCGGCCCTCTGACTGCTCTGCCATAAATCATCTCGAATGGAGAAAACCCTATGCTGGCTTGTGGTACCTCTCGGTACGCGAACAAGAGCGCTGGCAAGTATCTATCCCAATCTTTTGGCCTCTCCTGACACATCCTCCTGATCATTGTTTTCAATGTCCCGTTAAACCTTTCCACTAACCCATTGGCCATTGGATGGTACGGGGTAGTTAGCTTTTGATCTATGGTTAGCAGCCTGTTTATCTCTTTCATAACTTCCGATGTAAAGTTAGAGCCCCTGTCACTTAAAATCTCCTTTGGAACGCCGTACCGGGAAAACATCTCCAATAATGCTTCGGCCACCTGAATCGTGTCTACCGTCTTAAGTGCTACCGCGTCAGGATACCTAGTGGCAACATCCACTAACGTGAGCACATATCTGCTACCTTTCCCGGATGTGGGACTAATGGGTCCTACAATATCAATCGCTACACGGTGGAATGGTAGCTCAACAATATGCATCTTTCCTAACGGTGCCTTTCCTACACGACCCTTCGCCACCGTCCTTTGACATATATCGCAGGACCTGACGTATCTCTTCACGTCGCTTTGTACTCCAATCCAGAAGAACTCCTCTGTAATTCTCGCCAACGTGCTCCCTATCCCTTGATGTCCTGCCATCACACTGTCATGTCCTATCTTCATTACTGTTTCTCGCAGTTCCTTTGGGACCATTAACTGCTGAACCTCTCTTCCTGAATTGAACACACACCTCCGGTATAATAAGTCGTTCTTCTTGAAAAACTCCGCCACGTTTCGACTTCTTTGTCTTCGTACTACTTCCCCTATCTTCTGTACGCACTTCTGCAATGATTTGTCTTTCTCCTGTAATTCCTTGAACTCAGCGACCGTTATGCTCAACCCCTTAATGTTCGTGACCGGTAATGGTTTTAAGGGCTTAGTACTCTTACTCATAGCTCGCGTTTGTACTTCCGCCGCTACCTCTACTTCAGGTGTCTCCTCTTCTGGCGCTTCTGGCTTATTCTTCTCCTCTAAATCCTCTGTCCTCCTCCAGTTAGGGTCTGGGTCTTCGGCCCTTCTCACCCCTGCTACATTTCCCAAAATCAAGTCAAACAGAGGATCTTCTACACACCTAGCTGTGACCAATCCCGTAAAAAATGGTGTTGATACTTGAACTGGCGCCTCTGGTAAATACTTAACAGACCTGTCCGCCAACATGACTGGTTTGAAATAGCCGGTCATGTTCTCTGACGGTACCAGACTTTCCCTAACCAATACTGTGTTCGCCCCCGTGTCTCTCAGAACTGTGGCCCTGCGTCCTTGAACTTCTCCCTCTACCACGGGCATGTTCTTTTCTCTCGGCCCATCCTCTTTACCTTTCATCATACATGCAGCTTTGTCCACGTATCCTGATCTGCATTCGTGCGCCCCATGACCTCTCTTTTGACATAGCTGGCAAACCACTGGTGGACCATGTCGACTATCCTTCACCCGACAGTTCATTGCTATATGTCCCAGCCGGTTACAAAGAAAACATCTTTGGGGCGTCCCTTGCCTGTTCATTGGACCCCGATTCCTCGTCTCACCTGCAGCTGCCATCGGCGCATCCTTGCCACTCTTTCCTAAATTCCTTAGTCCCTGCGCCTCTACGAACTGATCTGAATGCGCCGCCATTTCCTCTACTGTTTTTAATTTCCTCTCCTTGAGGAATATCGCCAGACTGTCGCAGCACCTGGCGAGGAATTATTCTCCTACGACCTTGCCCGCACCCCTTCATATGTCTTGTTGGCCTCCGACAACTCCATCCATTTCTCAAAGTAGTTTGTTAATCTACATGCAAACTGTTTTCCAGTTTCCGCGTCTTCCGGCTTGCATGACCTGAACTTTTCGCGGAAACCCTCAGCGGTTAGCCGAAATCTTTGCAATAAAGTGTTTTTTACTTTGTCGTAGTCTAGGCTCTCTTCGGCGGGCATCCGTCCCAACACACTCAAAGCCTCACCAACTAGACACAGGCTTAAGGCGCTAGCCCACTCGTTCCTTGCCCAGCCTTGCCCGACCGCTATTCTCTCAAAGCGAAGCAAGTACGCATCTAAACCGTCCCTACGCTCATCAAATGGAGCCATTAACTTCCTGGGGCAAATCTGCTTTGGCCTGGGCGAAGCAGAGTTGGATGACGCTGACCCCGGCGAACTCGCGCCGTCACGAGAGCCCGCGCCCATCTCCGCTAGTTTTAACTTAAGTTCCAAAATTTCTTTTTCACTTTTCTGCTGTTTTTCCTTCTCTTGTTGCGTGTATTCGAAAAACGCCATCGTCTCCTCCTTCGACATATTTAAATCCTTCGCTACCGCCGCCAAACGTTCCCACTCCATCTTTACCACTCCCGAGTATCGGTGACTGGGCCGTATCTATCCTGGCAGGCTCGCCAATATTTGTCACTTTTACTTGGGAGTGCGGAGAGTTGCGAGCATGCGCTACTCTCGATGGAGGAGAGACACGACTGGCGGCACAGCAAACGAAGATTTAATATGTACAGGGACGGTGAACACACGCGACACACAACACTAAAACCACAACTAAACAACTAAAGGCACGCAAAACTAGACATAACTCAACAAAAAATACTTGCTCAATACAAAATACAAAACTCTGGCTAAATGCCAAGACTACCCGAAAATAATCTAACTCTGTCTCGGAGCCTAACTCCGTCTTAGAGTTTCTACGTCAGTCTCAGCGCTGACTCGTCAAAGTCTGACCACCTTGGCCCCGGCCTAACTGCGTCGTAAACAGAACGTGATCGTCTCTTACGGATCGTCGTCTTGAAGTTCTTGTCGCACACGTGTCGGGCTCGTCGGAAGCGTTGAGAGTAACGTAGGTGCCGACGCCTCGCGTTGTCTCTTTATCGGCGGTGAGCTCGTCGGCTCGTCGGTGATGAGCTCGTCAGCTCGTCGGCTCGTCGGCGCTGGCGCTCGGCGTTACTTAGGCCCACCTGGGTAGGCCTAGCGTCTGGATGCGTCGCTACCTCTTCGTGAGTGCCGACGTGGCGTCCCGTGGAGAATCGAACGTGCCGGTCTGCCGCAGAAGGGGGATCCTCTCTGGGGTGCCTGGTCCTGCCGTGAGAAGCTGCAGCCCGTCCAGGAGCCTCGCCCGAACTTGCCGAGGTCGACGGCCACACCTTGGACGGCCAGCGTCGCGGACTCAGTCAGACCCCCAAGTCTCCCGTCGCCAGAGCGAAGCTGGCGATGCGACCTTCCTGACCCGGTGCCACGTTGAAACTCCACGGACAGCGCCGTTCATCTCTCGACTATGCCTCGGTTCGTGCGCCTCGCGCGCTCGCGCCGTTCCGAACACCAGGCATCGCGTGCTCCTCTTCTCTTTCGCGCCACCGGCGGCCTCTTACATGTGACACGCCGGTAGTGCACGCTGCTTCGATGTGTTTGTTTGATCGTGTGTTTTTAGGTTTGCTGTAATGAAATGTGGTGTAGTTCGTGTGCATGAAAGTGCCGGAAGATAGCCTGCGTCTCGCTGCAAACTCGCCGTATGCGTGGCGCGCCAGGCAAATGTGGACCAACGATTTTCATGCCGTGGAGTGTGTTCCCTTTGTCTTGGGTGGTCGTGAAAAGTTTTGTGGACGTCGCGATGAAATAATGCATATTATTAGCGTGCCTCAGCTCGTCCATTACGCAACGGCATGTATGCTGGATCAACATCGTCGACGCAGCACTGGCAACTCGGAGAGTTCTTTTCGATTTCATCGTACTGTTCAAAAGGTAAGCAATCGTAGTTGCTAACTACACATGTGTTGTGCGTGCTTATCGTGTGCATAGAGTGCCTTGCGGACGTAGGAAATAGAACACCCACAGCAACAGTGAAATCTGTGCTGCTGCTTGCGGCGCACTGGTTGTCAGAATTTAGTTACGCAAATTTGTTGCCACAATGCGGAATTGATAATTCTGATGAGCGTTTTCTTCCGCTGAGATAGATTACGTTCGGAAATCATCTTGTGCACCTGTGCGTGAGCTCCCGTTTTTCTGCTGCAGTTGCATAGTAACGATCCACCTGCCTCTTCACCTATTCTTTCAATGACGTTTCCTTGCTTATAAATGCTTCGACGTTGTGGGTAATCTCTGCTTACGAGGTTTTAGGCTTACGAGCAGCAGGAAAAAAATGTAAGCCAATCACAGCTTGCTACTTACTAGTATAGCTTTCTTTTCATGACAAGCTGTGCTGACATAACTTTCACATAAATAAACATGGTAGGGGAAAGTTGCTTAATCTAAGTAATAAAAAACGACTCTCTAAAAAAATTTTAAAATACATTGTAATGTGCAGTTGCGACGTGCCCAAAAATTTACTTTGATGAAGAGGTCCATATTATCAAGCCATTCAATAATTTCAACCTTTTGCTCTCTTGCCATCATGTACTAGTGCAGACATTGTTTTCGTGACTATTTTAGGTGCTCCTTGCATGTGTTTACGATATGACAGCTTTATTGCTCCACTGCTATAAGCTAACACAACTCATTTTGTAGTGGCGAGGCCTTGGCCCGCAACAGTGTCCACTAAAAGGAGGAGCCCCCAGAAATGCAGACCCCATACGAGTGCCTGCAGCAGCATGGCTGGATGCTCATGTCAGGTATGTATGAAATGTACATGTTCCAAAAAAGTTGGATCTTGGTATCATTCATGGTTCAGTTTAGCGACACATTAGTTTATGCAGTTTACTAAAGAGGATAAATATTTATGCAACTGTATTCAACTTACTCACATGTGTGCGTAAAGATTATGCACACATTATCATGTTCTGTATAAAACTAGACCTAACATGTCCTGATGTTTAATATTTTTTCCTGCATAAATTGTTTGGCTGCAACATAAATTTTATTTTTGTTTAGTACACAGTATGTTTATCGCTTTTTAGTTTGGTTTTATTGTCTTAAAACTGTTTCCTATGCTGTTGCATTGATTTCAATATTTTTCCTGTTTGTGCTGCAAGCTCATGCAGTTACCTGTGCATGTAAGAATTTGTAGTGTAGCTTGCCACATATGTCACAAGTCTAAGCACGTAGTGTGCACACCATTGTTTATCATTAATATTGTTACGTAGGAAGACGCAGACGAAAAGCTATATACAAGTATATTTACAAAGAAATGCGCCGCACTTGGCCAAGAAGCCACAGCCCGCAGTAGCCTCTAATCTTCGTCGTCATCTTCACACTGCTCGCCTCTTCGTCAAGGCAAATACTGTTCCGTAGCACTACCCCCGGCGGCAAAAGCGCCGTCCCGGAGCGATTAAAGGCCGGACTCTGAAGCACTGTAGTAGGCCTTGAGCCTACTGACGTGCATGACATCACTAGATGCCAGAGTAGACGGCGAGGTCGAACTCACAGGTTCAATTTCATACGTCACAGGCGTCACCTGGCGTAGCACGCGGTAGGGCCCAGTGTATCGCGAAAGGAGCTTCTCTGAAAGCCCGATGTGACGAGAGGGCGACCACAGGAGCACGAGCGCACCAGGCGAAAACTGCACGTCACGGTGGCGGGCGTTGTACTGACGCTGCTGAGTGGTTTGCGAGGCCGTCAGTCGAGCACGGGCAAGCTGGCGTGCATGGTCGGCGAGGGCGATGGCGTCGCGCGCATACTCGCTTGTTGAGATCGCAGCAGGAGGAAGTGCCGTATCAAGGGGCAAGGTCGGTTCGCGACCGTACAGTAAATAAAATGGAGAAAATCCGGCGGTGTCGTGCCGGGAATAATTGTACGCAAATGTGACGTAAGGAAGGGCAATGTCCCAGTCGTGGTGGTCCTTGGAAACGTACTTCGACAGCATATCGGTAAGGGTACGGTTTAACCGCTCCGTCAGGCCATTCGTTTGAGGATGGTATGAGGTAGTCAGCTTGTGTTGAGTGGAGCAGGAACGCACAATGTCGGCGATAACTTTCGACAGGAAGTTGCGACCACGGTCAGTAAGCAGCTGTCGCGGGGCGCCATGAACCAAGATAATGTCACGCAAGAGAAAGTCCGCGACGTCAGTGGCGCAACTGGTAGGGAGAGCCCGCGTGATAGCGTATCGGGTGGCGTAATCAGTTGCGACGGCTACCCATTTGTTCCCCGAAGATGACGTGGGAAAGGGGCCGAGGAGGTCTAATCCAACACGAAAGAACGGTTCCACAGGGACGGTGATCGGCTGGAGATGACCAGCAGGTAGCACCTGAGGTGTTTTCCGACGCTGGCAGGGATCACAGGCAGCAACATAGCGTCGGACGGAGCGAGCGAGACCAGGCCAATAGAAGCGGCGCCGGACGCGGTCGTACGTGCGGGTTACCCCAAGATGGCCTGCAGTGGGTGCGTCATGCATCTCAAAGAGCACAGTGCGTCGTAGATGTTTTGGCACGACAAGAAGATCAGATCCATCAGGGACGAAGTTCCTTCGGTACAGAATGCCGCCGTGGAGGACATATCGGCGAACGGAGGCGTCGGTAGGTGTAGAGCGCAGACGCTCGATGAGTGCTCGCAGCGAAAGGTCCCGGTACTGCTCATCGGCGATGTTAGCGAAGTCAGACACAGAGAAAATGCCGTTGGCGTTACTACTGTCGGCGTCGTCAGGCTCGTCTACCGGGTAGCGAGACAGGCAGTCAGCATCCTTGTGTAGTCGGCCGGATTTGTAGGTAACAGTATACGAATATTCTTGGAGGCGTAAGGCCCAGCGACCAAGTCTTCCTGTAGGATCTTTCAGTGAGCATAACCAGCAAAGCGCGTGGTGGTCTGTAACAACGGAAAAGGGCCTGCCATATAAGTATGGACGGAACTTCGCAACCGCCCAAACTAGGGCCAGACACTCACGCTCAGTGATGGAATAGTTGCGCTCGGAGGGTGAAAGGAGCCTGCTGGCGTAAGCGATAACACGGTCGCTGCCGCGCTGGCGTTGTGCCAGTACCGCGCCAATTCCGTGGCCGCTGGCATCAGTACGGACTTCGGTAGGCGCAGAAGGATCGAAGTGGGCCAGAACGGGAGGCGTTGTGAGGAGGTCGATTAGATGCGAGAACGCAGAGGCCTCGTTATCGCCCCACTGGAAAGGAGTGTCTTTTTTCAAAAGCTCTGTTAGTGGTCGTGCTATTGCCGCGAAATTTTTCACGAAACGGCGGAAGTACGAACACAGGCCGACGAAGCTCCGCACATCTTTGACACACTTCGGAACAGGGAAGTGCGTAACAGCATGGATCTTGCCTGGGTCTGGTTGCACTCCGTGCGCGTCAACGAGATGTCCAAGGACAGTAATCTGGCGACGGCCGAATTGGCACTTCGATGCGTTGAGTTGTAGACCGGCTCGACGAAAAACGTCCAGGACTGCTGAGAGGCGCTCCAAGTGTGTAGCGAACGTTGGGGAGAATACTATAACGTCGTCTAAGTAGCACAGGCACGTGGACCATTTGAAGCCATGAAGAAGGGAGTCCATCATGCGTTCAAAAGTGGCAGGAGCATTACATAGACCGAAAGGCATCACTTTGAATTGATAAAGACCGTCGGGTGTTACAAAAGCAGTCTTCTCGCGGTCTAGATCGTCCACGGCAATCTGCCAGTAGCCGGAGCGAAGGTCAATAGAGGAGAAATAGCGAGCACCGTGGAGGCAGTCAAGGGCGTCATCAATCCGAGGTAGGGGATACACGTCCTTTTTGGTAACCCTGTTCAGGTGCCGATAATCCACGCAAAAGCGCCATGACACATCCTTCTTCTTTACAAGTACAACAGGTGACGCCCATGGACTACACGACGGTTCAATAATGTTCTTGGCAAGCATTTTGCGAACTTCAGCGTGAATAACTTGACGCTCAGCCGGGGACACTCGATACGGGCGGCGATGAATAGGAGGGGCATCGCCGGTATTAATGCGATGTTTAACAGCTGTAGTTTGGGCCAAGGGACGATCGGTAAAGTCAAAAATATCGTGATAGGATAATAAAACGCGGTAGAGCTCACGAGCATGCTCGGACGGCATGTCGGGCGCAATCATTTTCTGTAAGTCGGCAATGGCACAAGTTGCCGACTGCGATGGTAGAGGAGGATCGGCTGAATTGTCGTCTACTGCAATAGATGCTACTGAGTGATCCTCGAATGAGCAAAGCTGGGCCAGAGACATCCCGCGTGGCAGCACTTGTGCCGTCAAGCCAAAATTGACCACGGGCAGGCAGACGCAATTCGCCGTAATAGATAAAACTGTATGAGGCACTGTGATCCCGTGTGTAAGCAGGACGTCTTGCATGGGAGCCGCGATGTAGTGACCGTCGGGCACTGGTGGGGATGACACTAAGTCAACCTAGGTCAGTGCCGAAGGCGGCAAGCGAACGAAGTCGACGGAACTGAGGCGACTAGGGTGTGGTTCAGAGGGATCCAGAACAGGCAGGTCAAGGCGGAGAGTACTGGCGGAACAGTCGATGAGAGCAGAATGCGCGGAGAGGAAGTCCAAGCCGAGGATGATGTCGTGGGGACAGTGGGCTATGACTGTGAATAGCACGATAGTGGAGCGATCGGCGAAGGAGACGCGGGCGGCACACATACCAATTACGGGGGCTGTTCCGCCATCGGCGACACGGACAACAGGCGTCGTGGGGGGTGTGAGTATCTTCTTCAGCCGGTTACGAAGGTCAGCACTCATTACGGATACATGCGCCCCAGTGTCTATAAGAGCAGATACAGAAACACCGTCGACTTGCACGTCAAGAAGGTTCAGATGAGTGGGCAACGTCAGTAGAGGATTTGGCGGCGTAGGGAGCAATGCAGCGTCACCTCGAGGCGCTGCATCGTCTAGTTTTCCGGCTGAGAGCGGCGTCCGAAGGGAGTCGGCGAATAGGAGCGACGGGGCTGAGGAGAGCGAGATTGTCGTCGTTGGGGCGAAGGCGAACGAGAATAGGGGCGGTTCGGCGCAGGAGAATCAGTGGCGGCATTATCGGAGCGTGCGGCATAGGGTCGAGAAGGGCCACCTGGGCGAGAGTAGGCAGTATAAGTAGACCGGGTCGGGGAACTCCAACGACTGCGACAGTGGCGAGAAATGTGCCCGATTCTACGGCAGTGAAAACAAATGGGCTTGTCGTCAGCAGTGCGCCATTCAGATGGGTTGCGGAAACGTGGTGGGTAATAAGATGTGGGACGGGGCGTAATCGAAGAAGCCGGATGGGTATCAGGGCGATGGGCCGAGCAGACGGTGTGAAGACCCATGTTCGCGAACTCCTGGCGGACAACTGCCTGGATCAGGGAAACCGTGACTGCAGGTGCGTTGGAGGAGCTGGAGTCGAAGGCAGCCGGATAGGCGGCCTCAATCTCACGCCGGACGATCCTGGTAACATCACCAGTGTTGTTGGGACGAGGAGCGTCGGCACAGGAAGATGTCGCTGGGGTGTTGGGCAGACGGGCAAACTGCTGGTCGATACGTCGGCTTTTAGCGAGTTCCAGGCGGCGACACTCTTTTATAACTGCATCCACGGTCGCCACGTTGTTGAATACGAGCAAGTTGAAGGCGTCATCGGCAATGCCTTTGAGGATGTGAGAAACCTTGTCTGGCTCAGTCATGTGTGCGTCAACTTTGCGGCACAGAGCCAAGACGTCTTGGATGTATGTGACGTAGGGCTCTGTGGACGTCTGCACACGGCCGGATAACGCCCTCTGCGCGGCAAGTTGGTGACCGTAGGGGTTTCCGAACAAGTCTCGGAGCTTTTGCTTAAGCGAATCCCAACTGGTGATCTCCTCTTCGTGTGTCCGAAACCAAACTCGAGGTGTGCCACCGAGGTAAAAGAGTGCGTTGGCGAGCATGATAGTAGGGTCCCACCGGTTATTGCGGCTGACGTGTTCGTACAGGCTGATCCAGTCGTCGACGTCTTCCCCATCTTTGCCCGAGAATACGCCAGGATCGCGGGAAGCGGGGAGAGCGATGTAGGTCGTCGAAGTGGCAGCAGGTGTCGGAGCTGGCTGAGTCGAGCTGTCGTCGGCGGGAGCCATGACGGAAGACTCGACGTACCGTCCACTGCGAAGCTCCGTGACGAGGTACAGGGAACGTCCACCTCCACCAGATATGTTACGTAGGAAGACGCAGACGAAAATCTATATACAAGTATATTTACAAAGAAATGCGCCGCACTTGGCCAAGAAGCCACAGCCCGCAGTAGCCTCTAATCTTCGTCGTCATCTTCACACTGCTCGCCTCTTCGTCAAGGCAAATACTGTTCCGTAGCAATATCTTCCCAGTTATTTCTGTCCTGTTCCCAGAAAAACTGTGTCTGGCAAATGCACATTTGATTAGCTTGAATTTGCTGAAAATAAATATGAAGGTCAGTATTCGCTCTGCTCAGTTACTTCAGTAATAAATAGGCAGACTGATTTCGATCCCTTGTCATCTAGAAAGGATATCTTTTTTTCGTGCATTATTAATGAAAGCTCGCTCACACATGTCTTCTTATTTATGTGGTATGCCTCACTCATTTCTCTATTTAATTTTTCAGTGTGGGTGAACACAGATGAACAATCTTAATCCTACATTATGCCCTACTGTGACAATGCATGGCCAAGTAGGACAAGCATACTGGTCTTTTGAGTGAAATATGGTCATCTCTTAGGCACATGTTTAGGCACCGGCCAGTTTGCCCTATGTAAGTTTGACCACATGTGAAAGGAGTATAGTACACTACCTGTGACACGTAATGAACAAATTTGGTGGTATTTCTCACCGACGCAAGCCTCCCTTGCCTGCTTGCCTTTCTCAATTCGCTTGCGGGCTGCCATGCATATCCTGCCTGCTTTATTTTTCGCTAGAAATACATGTGCATAGCAGTGTACAAGTGAACTAAGAAAGGCACCCTGGCCAGGGAGACTTGCTTTATTAAAGATACTATTAAATTTGTCTTGTGTCTGTCAGGGGTAGTGTTGTCTATTTCTGTGATCATATGCATATTTGGTCAAATGTACATGGCGCAGACTGGCCGGTGCCTCAACATGCGCCTAGGAGAGAAAATTATACGGACCAGGGGTTGAGCGATAAAGCCAATTGTTTCCTCTGCCTGTGAAAGCAATGCGAAATTGAGGACGGCAGTCCAAACTTGGCATTGCAAACTTTTCATTGCAAACAACCCTAAAAAAGTCTGATTGGTCCCCATGCAACAGATAGTTAAATGCATTGTTATCATGATTGCTCAAAATCTCAAGCTCCACGTGAGAAATTGAATACTGCCATATTACGCATAGCACATACGAACTATGGCGACCGGCAGATGTAATATTGTTTCACCCGCTGAACAATGGAAGCCAGTAGATCATTCTCTTTTTCTTCCAAAAATTTGTTTGCTATGCGTAGCGCAATGTCTATATAGGAGCCTTAGTTCATGGGTGTTCCTGCTTGCTTACATATGTTAAACTTAAAATGTGTTGTCATTACAAGATGACGTTAATGTGCAACTGGGCGGCTGTCTTTTGGATACACTTTTTTTTGTCACTAGCAATGGCATTCTAGTGTCGGTGCATTCGCCTAGTTCTAGTGTCACAAAATCTTGGGAAAGTGAAAATATTCTCAAAAGTGATTGCCTGAGAACTGTCCCTCTTCACGGAGATACTTCTGCTACTTTCTTGTTATAATTTTTTTTCTGAAATACTTAAATGAAACAGTGTAGTGCTACAACTATATACATATAAATATTTATACCACATTTGTAGATATATATATTTGTGACATGTTTGCGCCTGCCTATACATTATGGCTAAATGTTCATTACACCTTTTTAAAAATGATTTTCAATTGTATTTTGCAGGCTTCACCGTGGCAGAGTACCAGGCACAACCAACGAGGTTAAAAGCTAGCCTTTCCTCGCTGCTTTCCAGGAAGTGAAGTAGTGGGCGATCATGTAAGAATGAACTTGCAACATGTGAGCAGTAGCCAAAGCTTCATACAGGTCATGCTGGTGGTAAAAACTGGAATGCTGAGACAAACCACATTATTTATTTATTTAAGTATTAAATAATTTACATTTATTTGTTTATACCTCACTAAAGCCTTACATGCCTCCAGGAAGGAATTAGGTAAAATGGGAAAGCATTATTAAATCAATGTAAACACGTCATTCAAAAAAGCATCATTCGCATAGCACAAGCATTATGTAACATTTTTTATTCAAGTGATGTTTCATACAAATCCACGAAAATTCCAAGAAACGAAGCTATTAAGTTAACAACTCTTACTAAAAAAACAGTGATATCACCGTTCTGTTAGTTGCACCTAATCCATAACTAAAGTTGGCGAAATGGACGTATCATATACTGCTCTAAAATACAATCATTAATTTGTGAGTAGGACGTGCAAAATGCTTATAAACATTGGAACATTTCACGCAAGCTGTAAATTCATATATCAAATTCCTTGACTTAAGATATAGCTGATCCAGTCTGCAGAACTGTGATATGTGTTTTTATTACAGAGTTGGGGATTATTAAACTTCATGCTTTTACTTTTCTTTAAACCTGCCTATTTTTAATAATTTTTACTTCAGGCTCTGAATTGAAATTCTTCCAACAACTGGTAGACCTTAACTTTCTCAAATGCTACAAATTTAATTCAAAATAGCCTTGTGGTTGTCTCAAAACCATTTAGGAATTTCACACGTATTTAAGGAGGGACATCGGAGTTGGTCCTTAGCTAAAGCTCGAGGCCAATTCCGATTTGCAGAACAGAAATGTGCTTGCTAGTTTTTTTTGTTAGTTATAATTGTAAACATAAGTTTTTTTTAATTGTGCAATTTTCAACCATTCTTAATAAAAATTGGTCTAAATGTAAATAACAACTAAAAATGTTTTAATAACAAACATCATCAAATTCAGTCCCGTGGTTGCCGAGAAAAACGATTTCACTATTCACATGCATAGGAGCTCCTGGACTAAATCGTTTTCTTAGGTATTGTGTGCGTCAGTCATCTTTGTATTTCCCACCATAATTTTGGTATATTGGGTTTGATTTCAAACTTCCCTTATAACAACATTGAAGCTTTTTAAGCTTTGTACAATATATGATGCATCTCTCTAGGAGTACCACTATTTGCTACATTTTTACCAGGACTGCCAGTGTTCTTTTTACACTTCAACATAGGCCAGAATGCTGTGTTTTATAAGTTTAGTGTGGTTTTGTGGAGCTGACGCATAACATTGCAGTGCACATATATTTGTGCACATTCATATGAATCTACTTTCAGGCTTTAGTATCCAACCATTTATTGGGCACTGCTGGAACAGCAGGTCCTTCTGGAGTTTTAATGCGAAGCTTTCTTGTCTTCGACAAGCCTGCTTTTGTCAGGTGCCAACTCCAGTCGAGTCTGCCACAAATTGTTTCCTGTTTCGTATGTTAGCACCACCAGCTTGATCCGTGAAGCGCATTGGCAGCTACAGTTTGTGTGTTGCAAGTTCTAGGCTAAAGCATGTATGCTGACTGTTCTAAAGTGTGTATGTAGTATGTATGATGCATGTATCTAGTCTGAAGTGCAATAAACGTTTAAAACAGATCACTTTGTGGTTGTAGTGCCAATTATTTTTGCCACTGCATTTACTGTAATCGTTAATGCCTACAGTACAGTTCTCTAGAACCTCGGCAAAGTACAAGCACATTACAAACATCGACATAGGTTTTATAGAGATTTGTCTTTTGGGTCTGTAAAGCAACTGCAGAGAAATGTTCTAAAGAAATTTGTCTTTACAATCTTGAAAGGAACTCAATAGAAATGTTCTATAGAAATTTGTCTTTAGGATCTTTAAAAGAACTCCGTAGAAACGTTCTCTAGAAATTTGTGTTTACAATCTTGAAAGGAACTCAATAGAAATGTTCTATAGAAATTTGTCTTTAGTATCTTAAAAGGAACTCCGTAGAGATGTTTTATAGATTCTTTACAATCTTAAAAGGAACGTCATAGAAATGTTCTATAGAAATTTGTCTTTAGGATCCTGAAAGGAACTCCGTAGAGATGTTCTATAGAAATTTGTCTTTAGGATCTTAAAAGGAACTCCGTAGGAATGTTCTATAGAATCGTGTCTTTAGAGTTCCTATAAGAATCCGGTGGCCAAATAACTGTTGGAACTCTATAGGAAAATTCTATAAGCAGTCAAAATAAACACAATAGAATTCTATTGAACAAGTTCAAAAGACTCTCTAAAAAAACACATTAAAATTTTTTGTAAGGGCGGTCCTGTCACCCATACGTTGTTATACCTTATGTGCCTAGAGTTGATGTTTAATTCGTTTCCGGTCAAAACTATAGAAGAGTGGAACAAACTTAACTCAGAAATATTTGACGGTATGAATTCGCTTGCGAATTTTGAAAGAAACCTAGAATCATTATATGTTTAAATTCAATGTTTTTTGGCATTGTACTGTGCCGTTTCTGCTGCTGTTTTGTTTATGCTATTGTATGCTGTTTATACATTTTTGCTTTCAGTTTTCATTGTGTTGCTTGTATTACGCTGTTTGTATATTCGCTCTTAGTGTTGTGAATTATCCCACCCTGTAACAGCCCAAAAGGGCTCACAGTATTGAAAATAAAAATTTCGATAGGTTGGACGTAAGATCGCATCCTCCTGAGAGAGGAAACTTCAAACATGGGGAAGTGGGCCAAGTATGCGACAACGTATGCAAAATAATGGGAGAAAGACATCGAGCCAAAGGTGTGTTCTGGTGCTTTTATTTCTAGATGGTTTGCCCGTTGCTTAAGGGATGCAGATACTCATTCTGCTAATATTAAAACATGTTTGCCACCATGACATCAGTGCACCACCTCACATGAACTTCACCCACCGTAGCTTAGCTTGTGAGGTGTCGCGCTGCTGGCTCGAGGACGTGGGTTTGATTCCCGGCCACGGCGGCCACATTTCGATCAAGGTGAAATGCAGGAACACCCGTGTACTTAGATTTAGGTATACGTTAAAGAACCCGAGGTGGCCAAACTTAATCTGGAGTCCCCCACTGCGTCATGCTTCCCAATCATATCATGCTTTTGGCACGTAAAACACCAGCAATTATTAGAGAGTTTTAGAATAGGGGCCTGAAACGTTTTGGGTCCCCAAAGAAAATGGCGTCGAAGAAACTGCGCATGCGCAAGACGCAAACTGTGTTTGGATTTTGAGTTGGGCCCGATATTTCGTCGATTTAGCGGGAGCCCCAAAAGCTGCTCGAAAAGCTTTTGTGAACAAAAATGGCGGCGCCCATCGAAGCGATGGCTCTAACCTAGCACCAAACTGGGCTCGATTAGTGGCAACGTAAGCGTGAAGTTCGTACGCTAGGAGAAGTGATTGCGGTTATCGCTTTCTCTCAACTAACATGTGTAATGAAGATTGATTGATTAGACGCCGCTGATTCCGAATTCATGGCTCGTAGGCCTAACACGGATTGACTTGGCGGGGTGAAGGTACAGGGTCGTCCACTCTTAGTACGAACACGGCGCCGCGTGGCCGCGCTCCGCGGAACGCCAGCGCACATGGCGCGCCCGCGCATCGAAGCTAAGCGGCGCAGGCGCACAGGGGCTTGGAGGCGGTGCTTCGTGTCGTCTGCTAAAGTGCGCGAGCGCGCTGTGCTTTAGCAGACAACAGGCGGCACAAACACGGCTCGCTCGCGCGCTTTAGCAGACGACACGAAGCCCCGCCTCCAAGCCCCTGTGCGCCTGCGCCGCTTAGCTTCGATGCGCGGCCGCGCCATGTGCGCTGGCGTTCCGCGGAGCGTGGCCACGCGGTGCCGTGTTCGTACTAAGAGTGGACGACCCTGTACGTAAAGTTGGTTACTAAAAACTAAACGCAGCAAGTTGCTTGTTGCTAATATAATAAGTTCTAAATTGTAATTAAACACGAAAATCTAAATTACTCTTCTTATCTTATATAAAATGGTATATTTTATTTTAATATTTATGCCCCAACGCTAACACCCGCAAAGCTCTGTAGGGCCGCCCACTTCGGGCGCCCCTATCCTAAAACTTTATTAGCACATCAACATGGTTTGCTTTTATTGCGATAGCAATTATATGGACACTCAAAAGCAGATTTCTGCCGTCGGCGTCGCCGTCGCCGTCGCCGTGAGGTTCCGTATGACGTCATTTGGAAAAGAAATCGTCGCCGCGCGCCGAACGCTGTATGTGCGAGTGAAAGGGCGCGAGGGGCGCGTCTTTCACGGGGAGTGAACGCACGGCGGAGAACAAACGCGCGTTCTGCGCCGTGCTCGCTTAAGGGCTGCAGAAGTAGGCGTCTCTGTTCTCCTTCACAATCACCATGTATGTAGAGCAAACGCGCCTTCTTCCGACGAGCGAGAGGCCGTGGGGGAGGGGGGGGGAAGGGAGGCGACGTTTAGCTGCGGCACGCAGTGCCTATTTATATCAGAGGCTCCGGCAACAGTCACCAACGCCGCACGCATTTTGAGCGAACGCGGGCAAAACGCCGATGGCGTCGACAACAGTTCTGCGTGTTGCCGATGCTGCTGCATGTCCAAGTTTATACAGCTGATAAAGCTAATATCATTACTCCGTATAGCTCTCTAGAAGTTTGCTATCGCAATTGATGCTCGCCTTTCAGGTGAAACTGCGACAACTTTTTTGACAGTAACCGGTTTTCACAGCATAACCTCTGTTATCAATTTATGTTTACCTTTGCTCTTTGTGCGCCGTCGCGGCTTTTACCATTTCGAGCGAGTTACGTTCGGGACGTGCTCGTCGCCGAAAACGACTGCGCGCTTCTTACACTGGTGTGCCGCTATGCGCAGTAATATAATCCTTTAAAGCTTCGCTTACACCGATTCAGACAGCGAGTGGCATCTGTTGTCTGACACTTTCTTTTAAGGCATGTTCTTGCCGTGCTAGAGATCTAAAATGGCGGCCAGATTGATGTAAATGGACAATATATCGAGCATGTACTAGCTAACCCGGGCCGAGCTAATTGAAAAAAAAACGAGAAAACAAGATAGGACGATGAGACAAATATCCTAGCGCGAAAGACTTGTTTTAGCTCATAAAAAAAGAAGCCGTGAGCACGTCTCAGATCGCTGGACAGCTGAACTTTACGCCATAGGCAGAGTTGACGCGAGAGATCGATGATGCTAAACATTATTTTGCGTTCACGACAGCTAAAGAGCAGAGTTTGTAGTTATTATTGCTGTAAATAACTAAAAATACTAACTTAATACTATCTGGCATAAAATAAAAGCACAAATTTCGCCCTCTGCAGTGATTCGCTGGAACTGAAGAGCTTCCGGGCCCAACCAAAAAGTGTTCTGTGCAAGCATGATGCCGCTCTTGTTTATGTCAACGGCCGACCGTCACGGCGGCACGGACATTTTGTTACGACGAGTTGTGCAAAAAAGGGTTGGCGTAGTCGAACGTGAAAATGTATACACAAGTAAAACTGAAAATCAAAATTGCTATATTTGGCTACGAAATTTTTTGCACTTTTTGTGCTTGGCTACATTTGGGCTACTACTTCTCTAGCTTTTGGCTACGCCGCCTCCTCGGACCTGGCAACACTGATACCAACGAATGTATGCACGTTTAGTTTCAATTGCTAAAGGTTGTTTTTTATTTATTTATTTTTTTCGTGTGGAGGACGCCGTCAAAAATTTCGACCAACTAGGGGCTAACAGCTTCGCTGTAATAAATAAATAAGATCGCTTCTTTATTTGGTCCTTTCACATCCAGGCGCAGATGATACCGTCTCCTTCGAAGGTTCTGGGAATAGGCCACCGCCGTCCAGTCCCCTGTCTGGCAGTAAGTACACCAGCACTCTGAGTAGTTATTGCAGACGGGAAACCTTCAAAGAAAACAGCCACGCAATGCCGTTATTATTGCCCATTCACAACAAAGCGAGATATTGATTTGTGTGACTGGTTGGCTGGGAATTTCATGAAACAATTGGTCAGCTTTAGCATCCTTAAACAGCAACGCATGTATTATGAGAGGCGGCGTACTGCAGGGCTCCGTGTATACTTCTTATACCCCCTCCCCCCTTCTGCAGTTTTTCAGCGTACTCACAGTGATCGGTACAGGAACGTTATTCCATTTTTACCCCTGTGAACACAGCCGCCACGACCTTGTACTCAGCAGCGGTACTGCACCCCCTGCAGCAACCATCGAGCTTGAGCACGCTGTTTGAGGTAACTTCCAACCAAAATTTCGCGAGTGTACGCGGATGAACTGTAGCATGATTTCGTTCTGTTTACTTCACTGTACTGCTCCCATAAAATACAAAAATAAACGAAGCGAATGGAAACACAAGCGTCCGTTTCTAAATTCGTCAAAGAAGAAATTGTTTTCAAAGTAGCATGAGCTGCATTAGTGTATTACCTTTTCTGTAACATCATGAAAGGCACTCTTACCTTGAGAACCGACTTGCTAAGCCAGCAAAACAGGCAACCATGGAAGAAAGGTGGCGACACAGCCAAAGTTGTTGCTCCCAGCTTGCATTGAGGTCATCAATTTTGACGAAGTCTGTTCAACCATATTTCATTTTTTTATCGGTAGAGATGTCCTACAGCTGTTCTCGGGAGGAGCAAGACACTGGATTCAAGGAGTTTCAAGAACCTTTACTGAACCACGAAGGCCAAAATACTGTCACGTTGTAGTAACGCTAAAAAAGTCGCAGCTTCGCCTGAAAGGCGAAGCATCGATTGCGATAGCAAATAAATAAACCTCTATGCGAAGTAAGAATAGTTGCTTTATCGTCCGTCTAAACTTGTAAACATAGCCTACTAACTGAATTAAGAAGCATGCTGTCACGCACGCACAAGCAAAGATGAACGCATCTCACTCGATGACCGCGGAAACTCACTGTCAAAACGCTGGAGTTAGTAAGCGCGGCTGCAGCAGCCAGCGAATTGACCTTCGTGCCGATGCTCGCATTAAACTAAGTGCCTAAAGCAGAACGTAGGGCGGACTCTGTCCCCGCCGCAGATGGCTTTCAAGATAGTGTCCCGACCGGGCTCGCGTGTTGCAGGACGCCCCCCCCCCCCCCCACCCCTCCCTACCCTTCTTCCAGATCGTTGCGCACGACTCGAAGACGACGCGCTTCCTTCAGGCTTTGTTCCCTTGCTTGCGGGAGGTTTAGCCGTGATCACCGGCTCACCTTCGCACGCTTTCACTCGCACATACTGCATACTGCGCGCGGCGACAATTTTATCGCCCTTGGACTTTATACAGAACCTCACGGCGACGGCAGAAATCCGCCTGGAGTGTCCATATGATTGCTATCGCAATAAAAAATCGCAGCCATTCCACTCTTTGAACGAGGTGTACAAACGGAGCTGTTCTTCGTCATTACGCACTACACGCGGCCTCCCCATACCAGCGCACGCACCATACTCACTGCCTATCCGGTTGTTTGCGCAGGTGCGGAAATGCAGCAAATGGCTTGTTAGCAACCACCTGTCACACGAAATGATCTATGCGCGCTACGGCCATTAGCGCTCCCTCGGCACAGCCAAACCGAGCAGCCGGCCTAAGTCGGCAGCTAGCGTAGCTGTCGAAACCGCATCATATTCACGCTTCGCGACATCTCGAACATTACTAATCACGATCAAATCGTTCTCGAAACACAGTCTGTCGCACACCGCACCACTAAGTCCGAAAGTGCCTCTGAAATTTCGCATACGAACCCTTGCGCTAGTCCGATATAGTGGCATGGTACCTGCGTCGCTTTGCCACCTTCACCGCTTCGCGGCACCCGTGTTCCTGTTGAGCCCGCCGCTTACGGGCAGCTTCTCGGGCACGATCTTCGCTGCTACTTGCCGCCCGTTTCCTAGCTTTCCGCTTGCTACTCCAGGTGCCTTATTGGTTTGCCCGCACATGCCTTATTGGCTTGCTCTGCCTCCTCATAGAGGGTGGCGTTATGTAGTATTGGGTGGTGTCTTAGATTTGCTCTTGCTACGCTAGTTGCCAGCGCATGCCTTACTGGTTTGCTTTGTCTCCACATAGAGGGCGCCTAAGTTTTAAGGCACGGACATTGAAAAAATTATGGGAAGACATATTCAGCTCCGCTGTAAAACAGAGTAGTAAAACTATAAATCACAAAACTAACTCTTCATTGGGCAAACGTGGACCCAGAAAACCAAGTGATACTCAGAGTACAATGATAGCGTCGAGCACAGTTCGGGATCGTCGAAAATTGGATCTGTTGGTCAATGTCGGCTTTTATGCATGACTCGTCGAACGTTCCAACGTACTAACTCGTGTCGGGTGCCTCAAAAAAGTGGTACACCTTCGTATCGGGCATACAGTATTATTACATCAGATTTGACAAACATAAGTAACAGATAGGATCAACGAAAACATTCGAGAAAATTTTGATTCATGTAGGCGGGCCTTCAGCTCCGCCATAACTGGTCTTTAGCCCGTGAAAAGTGGTCCCCGCAAAAAGGATGTACACACGGTGAATGTTGTATGCGTGTCAACAGGAAGCAATTCCTTTAAGTCATTGATGTCTCCCTGACGTACCGGTGTTAGGGTTACTGCGCAACGTTTAAAAATTGAACTTCGACCTGAATTTTATTCAACAATAATCAAGGTTTTACCGCGAAAATTAACGAAAATAGACCTTTAAAGAAAGCTTTATTCGGGCCAAGTCATCTCGTATCCCAATTTAGTGTCTATTTAAATTTCTCCGCACAGTCCTAGTGCATCAAATGCTACACTCTGCATACCTGACGTACTTGGTTTCTGCAGATCTCACTTTAAGTACCCTATATATGTTTTCATTAGGTTGTTTTCATTCAACAAAGCAGCTGACCACCTGTATTGAGACACAACTCAAGGTCCTACAGCAGCCTAGCCTGTGTGACAAATTGGAAAACATCATACCAGCACGCCATCGTATACCCGTGCTGTTGGACAAGTACGTCCATTATGTTTCAAGCAGCCGACGTTGCCAATTTAAGCTGATCGAGGATGAACGTAGCTTAAAGCGCAGATACGTACTATCGGCGTCAATGAAAAGCGAACAGCGGAGCACGTGGCTGAAGGCATAACTGAAGGTTGTGGAGGTCTGGTATCGTATCTCACAGGAGCAACGACCACCGCGGGTTCGAGCTTAACGAGCCACAGGGCCGCGTCAGCCGTCACCTCTCGCACTCTAGCACGCCGCTTCGCGCACGCTCAGGCCACAAAAAAAAAGGGGGGGGGGGGGGGGGCACCGAGCGCTACGCACCCAAGAGAACAAGTATTGCCCCTAATTAGCGGAAACCGTTTATTGTCTCCGGCGGGGCAACCAACACTGTACAAACGCCCGGTCCCGGGGCGGTGCGGGAGCCAAAAGGGTCCCGCATAAGGGCGAAATACAGACAGGGACGCCTGGGCACAATGCTGCGATGGGCTTCTTGCGCTGGAATTTGAGGTATAGTAGCGGCGCCTGGTGGCGGCGAAAAACGTCATCTGGTAGTACCAGCTTGGGCAGTATTGAGCCCTGGCTGTGGCGAACCAGGTTTCTAGCCGAGTTTTGCGTCGATTTGCACTTTTTTCTGCCCTCTTGCGAGTGCGAAATGGCTCGTGACTTCTCACAGACCATGCTGCGAGCTGGCCGCAGCCTATAGTTTAACGAAAACGGACTTTCCGTGTGCCGTGGGACGTAATGCTGGAAGCACAAGATATCGGTGACACCGATCCGGAGCGACCTAGCTCAGCCTCAAAAAGCTTCGCCGTCGTACTGCTGCGTCGTGGGCTGCCACGAACAAGAAGGCCTGAATGCCAACATCAGATTATACCGTCTTCCTTCAAGGCCTCACGAAGCGGAGCGTCGGGCGCGCTGGATAACTGCAGTTCGTCGCGCTGGGTGAAGTGTGTGTGCAAATGACCACAAATGGTCGGGCTGATTCGGTGACAATTCACTGCCCTACTTCGAAAAGCACAGGTTAGAGAGGAAAATGTGCTCATCCTTGACATCAAGTCAGCACGTTGAGGCAGCGCAGCAAGGTAGCATTGATTACAGCACATAGATGTTCGAGCGCTGTCATTAAAAGCTACATTAAGCGAGCAGCGCACGAGCTCGCGCTGCAGCGCGATTCGGACGTACGTTGTTGCGACCTCATATGCATTGCATCAATTATTTATCAGTTGCTAAAGGGACAGATGGCCGCTACTACAGCGCAGGCATAATTACATGTCAAGCGGCGTGCAGTCAACAAAGATTGCAGGAGGCCCGCCGTTTCGCGGCAAGTGGAAAGACCGCTGCCGTCGCGGCGCGTACAATCGTGCGTTCGAGCAGTTCCGGCCGTACACATGATGTCTGCTTATCGCTACTGTGAATTCACTTATAGCAAGAATTCCTCGTGTTTGTGCGCCTGAATCTAGCAGCGTGCAAACCGTACCGAAGTTCAGCTTCGTACGTGACTCGCTTCACTTGCGATTGACACCGCGCTAAAACTTCGCAGCTTATTTCTTGAATGCTTACACGTATTCAGCGTTGCATAATTCCTTGCCTTTACGCAGCGTGCCACCAATGAAAAAAATCTTCGGCGCCCGATATTCGCTGCAAGCCGTGGTACAACACAACCGAAAGTGGCGGGTCCATATTGTAAACGTGCAATCCAAAGCAGACGACCGAGCTTGGTACTACCCAGTTTCGGATTGAGGGCGCTTTTTAGCACCATTTTTGCAGCGCCCCCTGGGCAACGCAGGAGCCCCATAGCACAGGCTCAAGCTGGGACACGCCGCTGGGAAAAGTCCCTGCAGCTATGCTGCTTGCTCTCGCGATACGCCCACTCACGAGAGCTCGGACAATCTCCGTCGGCTTGGGCCTCCAACAAGTACGGCTCGGTGCAGTACGACCAGGCGCGAACACTAGACACCACTCTTCGGCTGAGTGTCCGGAAAGGATCAGCACAAGGTACGGGCTCACCGTACGTGCAATGGCACCATAGGCGAGCTCAAGTCCGAGACACAAAGGCGCCGGCAGACGAGAGGCAAACGTCTACGTAACCAGTTCTGTCCGGAGAGCTGCCCCCGCGATCGTTCTGCAGTTGGGACTCGGGGTAATGTTTAGGCCGGTGATACTCCAGCCAGTATAATCAGTACGTCCGGGAGAAAGACTGAGAAAAAAGGTTTATTTTACATATTTACATTGGCTCCAGATAAACAAACCCACTCCATGTAGGCGCACATTGAATGTCTCAGTTCACTACATGTCTGAGCACACTTCAGAACACGTCAGCACACCCCCACGGAGCCAAATGCGACCGCTTATAAAGCAGTCGTCTTCCCTAGTTCCCCACAAGTGAATTCGATGGCATTGATGCGGCCAATCAGAGTGGTCGTATTGTCCACAGAACTCCGCCTTGATATCCAACCTTGATATCCAACTCTGATATCCAAGAAGGCGATCTGGAAACAGGGCGTTCACACTCCTTCCATGCACGAAAGTCGCCGACTGGTTTCTTGCTCCCGTGATGGTCATCTTGTCAGGGTCGAGAGAGTGACCTTCGTGTTAGTCCCCGCCTCCACGAAAGGTGGCGGTTGTGGTCGCTTCTACGTGAGCTTCTTTTTCATCGCGTCACAGCCGGTGTCGGGCCGCGTCGCCAGGTAGGCGGCCGCTGAGGGGGTGTCAGCGGGGGAAGCATCGAAAGGATGCGCACTGCCGAGTTGAGGGGCTTGTTTGCCCGTCACCGTCGGTGTCGGGCACTGTCGCCGTCTGGGCGACGCTGATGAAAGGGCTGCCTCGATAGAAACAACCAAAGAGTCCGCCCTGCCGATTCGGGACGCAACATGCCCATCGCTGTCGGCGGCGATCGGCAGCGCGTGCGCCACCGCTGACAACCGTCGCGGATGGAAAGGGAGAGGCCTAGGGACGACAGAAGAGGTCAACGCCCGCACAAAGGCGCCTGGCGCATCTCAATACTCACAGGGTGTAGTGCTCGCCGTCCAGTCATCACCATTGACAGGCGCCTACATCCCTTCTGACTGCAATGAGCGATGACTCTTCGTCTATACTTCGCCTCCATTCTACCTTGTGAAAGTGGATGTACAGCAAAGCTGCTGCCGACGTTATATAAGCATTACAGACGATAGACGACGTCAGACAAGCAGCATCACCACAAGCAACGTGCGTCACGCGCGCGAGCGCGCAGTGTGCTAAAGTGCAGCATACATCCTCATTCTACTAGGCTCTCCGCCAACCGCAAGTGCGTTATTGAACTAATTGAATTTCTCAGAGCTATTTGCGCCAGATAATTTGTTAAGTAAGACTTACACTCAAGCTGCACACGTGATAGCTTCCGCTTGTAATTCGAATATACGAGAATAACGGCATCGTCACGTAACCTATCGGCTGATGACGTAATGTGATGACGTCATTCCGTCAAACCTGACGTCACGCCATGACGACTTCGTCAAGCGATGATTTCCCCTGATGACGCCATGTGATGCGTCTTGTAGACGCAGCACACTGTGCGCTGCCCACATCTTTTTATTAATTCCGAGATCGGCCCAAGTTTTGTGTTAGCGAGAGCCGAGCACGCGGACACGAAAAATCCCGCCCAACTAGAGGCTAACAGCTTAGCTGTAAAAAAAAATCGAGGACACCTAAGCACCTCTTATGAGATGTGAATGCAAAAACATTAATGGCCACTTGAACGCCGCCGAGCGATGCTTCGATTTATGAACTCCTCGCGGGGAAGCGAGCGCATTGAGACGCTTGGCGCGTTTTGATTCAGCCTAACCGAGGCGCAGTTAGAAGGCACGTTAGAGCTTGCGCGCAGGCTTCCGAGAGCGAGGGTTGTTTGGCGTATCGGAGAATGCCCTCTTCCCTCACGCAACACCTGGTGTGCTACTGCGGCAGTAGGTGTCTGCTTTCGCCCGCTCTGCTCCGTCAAGGCGCGCTCGTGCCGTGGCGTCGCAGCCCATGGGAACTCGGTCGAGGCGGGCTCGTGACGTCGCGTCGCAGCCAATGGGAACTTAAGGGCTGCTACAGACGCGGGATGCTGGCTTTTACGCTCGGTTGCCGCTTTCGCATAACAAGAACACGAAAGCTAGAATATTGCAGTAGGACGACCATTCTCGCCCCCTGTAAGCAAAATGGATGAGTGATAAATCTCTACACGGCGCAAGCTGTACCGTGAATCCGTTGTCGGCGTAAGTTTCATTTGATGCACCTGGTTTCGCTGCACTTTACGATAACTCGCCCTATGGTGAGACAATTCACCTTTTAACAGCGGAGCTGTTAAGCCGGCCGTAAGTAGTGGCGCAAGTTAAGGACTGCACAAAGAGCGATGGAACGAATAATGTCGCAGTTTCACCCGAAAGGCGAAGCATCAAGAGCGATAGCAAATTAGTAGAGAGCTATACGGAGTAAGGATAGCAGTTTTATCAGCAGTATAAACTTGGACACTTTCGCTTACTAACTGAATTAACAAACATGATGTCAGCGCGCACAAGCAAACACTAATAGGTATTACTCGATTACCGCACACAAGCGCTGTCAAAGCGCTGGCGTGAGCGAGCGCGCCAGCAGCAGCGCGCGAAGGTTCGTGCGGTCTATCGCTTCAACGGAAACTGAGCGTCGAAAGCTAGGAGCCGTGTTGCAGAACGCTTTCAAGATACGATGCGCGCGACCGCCCACCGCCACGCAAAGTACAAGTTTCTCGCAGAGCACACTAAGAAAAAAAGAGTATCTCTTACTTTTTTCGAAGAGTCTGGACTCGTCACATATATGACACACATTGGGGAGACACCTGAACTCTCTTTTGCCAGAGTCCCAAGACTATCTGTGATGTATACAAGGTGGTTACTTAACTCCTTAAGCAGTAGTTTTGCACACTCTTTTCTAGTAGTCTCCTGGACCCTCTCAAGAGGATTGCAAGACTACTGCTGAGGGAGTCTATTAACTATTCTAGGTGAGTCAGACGACTCAAGATAAAGGGTCACATGACCACTGTTGAAGGAGTCGGGTAACTATTCGTGATGAGTCTGATGACTCCATTAGTATGTGTCGCATACCCTAGTGCGTGCTGCAGGACTCTTGCAAATAGAGTAAGCTAACTAATCCATGGAAGTCATTCGACTCTTGGCTGGCAGTGTCGAGCCGCTGTGAAAAATGAGTCAAAACTTTGCCGACAGTGCAAAGTGACTATCGTGAAAGGACAACATATAATAATAATGAATCCATAGCTAATCTACCAAAGAGCACAAGGCAGATTAGCAACAAAAAGTGAATATTCCATCACTTTGTTATTGTCTACTGGACGTGTCTTCTTTCTGGGGTTTTACGTCCCAAAACCAGTTCTGATTATGAGGCACGCCGTAGTGGAGGGCTCCGGATTAATTTTGACCACCTAGGTTCTTTAACGTGCACTACAATCCAAGCCCAAGGGCGTTTTTGCATTTCGCCTCCATCGAAATGCGGCCGCCACGGCCGAAATTCGATCCCGCCTTCTGGAAGTGTCAATTATCAGTCAGCAGAGAATCACCATGAACCATACAGTTCTCTTTAATGTTAAACTGGAATCAATAGCCAACCAAGCAAACAATTTTAAAGAAACACCCAATATGCACCTTGCAGCTGCATGTGCATGACACTGCAACGTCACTCTAAACCGCAGCTGACACCCCAAAATAGTATGTCACTCATGCAAAAGTTCAATTCACCACAACAAGTCATAATTTATAATGTCAAAAGGTTCGTAAGCTAAACCTATTTCACTGTTCTCTTAGACGTATGTTATTTATAACTTAGGATGTAACCTCCTATGCAAAT